>NC_069504.1:689020108-689270108 GCF_027579735.1 Bombina bombina
CATTCCCTTGGGACAAGGTTAAGATTCCTAAGATTCTATCCTTCCTTCAAGAAGGATTGGAAAAAGGATTATCTGCAAGTTCCCTGAAGGGACAGATTTCTGCCTTGTCTGTGTTACTTCACAAAAAGCTGGCAGCTGTGCCAGATGTTCAAGCCTTTGTTCAAGCTCTGGTCAGAATCAAGCCTGTTTACAAACCTTTGACTCCTCCTTGGAGTCTCAACTTAGTTCTTTCAGTTCTTCAGGGGGTTCCGTTTGAACCCTTACATTCCGTTGATATTAAGTTATTATCTTGGAAAGTTTTGTTTTTGGTTGCAATTTCTTCTGCTCGAAGAGTTTCAGAATTATCTGCTCTGCAGTGTTCTCCTCCTTATCTGGTGTTCCATGCAGATAAGGTGGTTTTACGTACTAAACCTGGTTTTCTTCCAAAAGTTGTTTCTAACAAAAACATTAACCAGGAGATTATCGTACCTTCTCTGTGTCCGAAACCAGTTTCGAAGAAGGAACGTTTGTTGCACAATTTGGATGTTGTTCGCGCTCTAAAATTCTATTTAGATGCTACAAAGGATTTTAGACAAACATCTTCCTTGTTTGTTGTTTATTCCGGTAAAAGGAGAGGTCAAAAAGCAACTTCTACCTCTCTCTCTTTTTGGATTAAAAGCATCATCAGATTGGCTTACGAGACTGCCGGACGGCAGCCTCCCGAAAGAATCACAGCTCATTCCACTAGGGCTGTGGCTTCCACATGGGCCTTCAAGAACGAGGCTTCTGTTGATCAGATATGTAGGGCAGCGACTTGGTCTTCACTGCACACTTTTACCAAATTTTACAAGTTTGATACTTTTGCTTCTTCTGAGGCTATTTTTGGGAGAAAGGTTTTGCAAGCCGTGGTGCCTTCCATTTAGGTGACCTGATTTGCTCCCTCCCTTCATCCGTGTCCTAAAGCTTTGGTATTGGTTCCCACAAGTAAGGATGACGCTGTGGACCGGACACACCTATGTTGGAGAAAACAGAATTTATGTTTACCTGATAAATTACTTTCTCCAACGGTGTGTCCGGTCCACGGCCCGCCCTGGTTTTTTAATCAGGTCTGATAATTTATTTTCTTTAACTACAGTCACCACGGTATCATATGGTTTCTCCTATGCAAATATTCCTCCTTAACGTCGGTCGAATGACTGGGGTAGGCGGAGCCTAGGAGGGATCATGTGACCAGCTTTGCTGGGCTCTTTGCCATTTCCTGTTGGGGAAGAGAATATCCCACAAGTAAGGATGACGCCGTGGACCGGACACACCGTTGGAGAAAGTAATTTATCAGGTAAACATAAATTCTGTTTTTTTTTCCCTTTCATGATTCAGATAGAGCATGCAATTTTAAGCAACTTTCTAATTTACTTGCATTATCAATTTCTCCAACATTGGTGTGTCCGGTCCACGGCGTCATCCTTACTTGTGGGAATATCTCTTCCCCAACAGGAAATGGTAAAGAGTCCCAGCAAAGCTGGCCATATAGTCCCTCCTAGGCTCCGCCCACCCTAGTCATTCTCTTTGCCGTTGCACAGGCAACATCTCCACGGAGATGGTTAAGAGTATGTGGTGTTTAAATGTAGTTTTTTTTTTTTTTTATTCTACTATCAAGAGTTTGTTATTTTAAAATAGTGCTGGTATGTACTATTTACTCTGAAACAGAAAAGGATGAAGATTTCTGTTTGTGAGAGGAAGATGATTTTAGCAGACAGTAACTAATTGCTGTTTCCACATAGGACTGTTGAGATGAAGTAACTTCAGTTGGGGGAAACAGTTAGCAGACTTTTCTGCTTAAGGTATGACTAGCCATATTTCTAACAAGACTGTGTAATGCTGGAAGGCTGTCATTTCCCCTCATGGGGACCGGTAAGCCATTTTCTTAGTTTCAAACAGAATAAAGGGCTTAATATGGGCTATAAAACTGGTAGACACTTTTATGGGCTAAATCGATTGCTTTATTTGGACATTTTATACATGTTTATGCTGATAATTCACACTTATAAACTTGGGGAACGTTTTTTAACGTCAGGCACTATGTTAGACGCCTTTTCCAGTCAGGGAGGGCCTTCCCAGTTGTAGGCTGAGCCTCATTTTCGCGCCTTTACTGGGCAGTTGTTTTTGAGAGCAAGACATGCAGATGCATGTGTGAGGACCTGAAAGTAGTTGGAAAAGTTTCTAGAAGGCGTCATTTGGTATCTTATTCCCCTCTGGGCTTGGTAAAGTCACAGCAAAGGCTGTAGCTGGGACTTGTATAGGGGTTAAATCTGTAAACGTCTCCGGTTCCGTTATTTTAAGGGTTAAAGCTCTCAAAATTGGTATGCAATACTTTTAATGCTTTAAGACACTGCTGAAATTTTGGTAATTTTTTAACAATTCCTTCATACTTTTTCACATATTCAGTAATAAAGTGTGCTCTGTTTAAAATTTAAAGAGACAGTAACGGTTTTGTTTTTTAAAACGGTTTTTGTGCTTTATTGACAAGTTTAAGCCTGTTTAACATGTCTGTACCTTCGGATAAGCCATGTTCTATATGTATGAAAGCCAATGTGTCTCCCCATTCAAAATTGTGTGATAATTGTGCCATAGCGTCCAAACAAAGTAAGGACAATACTGCCACAGATAATGAAATTGCCCAAGATGATTCCTCAGATGAGGGGAGTAGACATACTACATCATCTCCTACTGTGTCTACACCAGTTTTGCCCACGCAGGAGGCCCCTAGTACATCTAGCGCGCCAATGCTTATTACCATGCAACAATTGACAGCTGTAATGGATAACTCCATAGCAAATATTTTATCCAAAATGCCTGCATATCAGAGAAAGCGTGATTGCTCTGTTTTAAACACTGAAGAGCAGGAGGGCGCTGATGATAATTGTTCTGTCATACCCTCACACCAATCTGAAGTGGCCATGAGGGAGGTTTTGTCAGATGGGGAAATTTCAGATTCAGGAAAAATTTCTCAACAAGCTGAACCTGATGTTGTGACATTTAAATTTAAATTAGAACATCTCCGCGCACTGCTTAAGGAGGTGTTATCTACTCTGGATGATTGTGACAACTTGGTCATTCCAGAGAAATTATGCAAGATGGACAAGTTTCTAGAGGTTCCGGTGCACCCCGACGCTTTTCCTATACCCAAGCGGGTGGCGGACATAGTGAATAAGGAGTGGGAGAAGCCCGGCATACCTTTTGTTCCCCCTCCCCTATATTTAAGAAATGATTTCCTATGGTCGACCCCAAAAAGGACTTATGGCAGACAGTCCCTAAGGTCGAGGGGGCAGTTTCTACTCTAAACAAGCGAACTACTATTCCTATCGAGGATAGTTGTGCTTTCAAAGATCCTATGGATAAAAAATTGGAAGGTTTGCTTAAAAAGATTTTTGTACAACAAGGTTACCTTCTACAACCCATTTCGTGCATTGTTCCTGTCACTACAGCAGCGTGGTTCTGGTTCGAGGAACTAGAAAAGTCGCTCAGTAGAGAGACTCCATATGAGGTGGTTATAGACAGAGTTCACGCACTTAAGTTGGCTAACTCTTTTATTTTAGATGCCGCTTTGCAATTAGCTAGATTAGTGGCGAAAAACTCAGGGTTTGCAATTGTGGCGCGCAGAGCGCTTTGGCTAAATTCTTGGTCAGCGGATGTATCATCCAAGACAAAATTGCTTAACATCCCTTTCAAAGGTAAAACTCTCTGGGCCAGAATTGAAAGATTATCTCAGACATCACTGGGGCAAAGGGCCACGCCCTTCCACAAGATAGGCCTTTCAAGGCCAAGAATAAGTCTAATTTTCGTTCCTTTCGCAATTTCAGGAACGGACCGGCCTCTAATTCTGCATCCTCTAAGCAAGAGGGTAATACCTCACAGCCCAAACCAGCCTGGAAACCTATGCAAGGCTGGAACAAGGGTAAGCAGGCCAAGAAGCCTGCTGCTGCTAACAAAACAGCATGAAGGAGTAGCCCCCGATCCGGGACCGGATCTAATAGGGGGCAGACTCTCTCTTTGCTCAGGCTTGGGCAAGAGATGTTCAGGATCCCTGGGCACTAGAAATAGTTTCTCAGGGTTATCTTCTGGAATTCAGGGAACTACCCCCAAGGGGAAGGTTCCACATGTCTCACTTATCCTTAAACCAAATAAAGAGACAGGCGTTCTTACATTGTGTAGAAGACCTGTTAAAGATGGGAGTGATACACCCTGTTCCAATGACGGAACAAGGAATGGGATTTTACTCAAATCTGTTCGTAGTTCCCAAAAAAGAGGGAACCTTCAGACCAATTCTGGATTTAAAGATCCTAAACAAATTTCTCAGGGTACCATCGTTCAAAATGGAAACCATTCGAACGATTCTACCCACTATCCAGGAAGGTCAATTTATGACTACCGTGGATCTAAAGGATGCGTACCTACATATTCCTATCCATAAAGAACATCATCAGTTCCTAAGGTTCGCCTTTCTGGACAAACATTACCAGTTTGTGGCCGTCCCATTCGGGTTAGCCACTGCTCCAAGGATTTTCACAAAGGTACTTGGGTCCCTTCTAGCGGTTCTAAGACCGAGGGGCATTGCAGTAGTACCTTACTTGGACGACATTCTAATACAAGCGTCGTCCCTTTCAAAAGCAAAGGCTCATACAGACATTGTTCTGGCCTTTCTCAGATCTCACGGATGGAAGGTGAACATAGAAAAAAGTTCTCTGTCTCCGTCGACAAGAGTTCCCTTCTTGGGAACAATAATAGATTCCTTAGAAATGAGGATTTTTCTGACAGATGTCAGAAAGTCAAAACTTCTAAGCGCTTGTCAAGTTCTTCACTCTGTTCCACGTCCTTCCATAGCTCAGTGCATGGAAGTAGTAGGGTTGATGGTTGCAGCAATGGACATAGTTCCTTTTGCACGAATTCATCTAAGACCATTACAACTGTGCATGCTCAAACAGTGGAATGGGGACTATACAGACTTGTCTGCAGTGATTCAAGTAGATCAGAAGACCAGAGATTCACTCCGTTGGTGGCTGACCCTGGACCATCTATCCCAGGGAATGAGCTTCCGCAGACCAGAGTGGGTCATTGTCACGACCGACGCCAGTCTAGTGGCTTGGGACGCGGTCTGGGAATCCCTGAAAGCTCAGGGATTATGGTCTCGGGAAGAGTCTCTTCTCCCGATAAACATTCTGGAACTAAGAGCGATATTCAATGCTCTCAGGGCTTGGCCTCAGCTTGCAAAGGCCAGATTCATAAGATTCCAATCAGACAACATGACTGTTGCGTATATCAATCATCGGGGGGAACAAGGAGTTCCCTAGCGATGAAAGAAGTGACCAAAATAATACAATGGGCGGAGGATCACTCCTGCCATCTATCTGCCATCCACATCCCAGGTGTGGAAAACTGGGAAGCGGATTATCTGAGTCGTCAGACATTCCATCCGGGGGAGTGGGAACTCCACGCGGAGATCTTTGCCCAGTTGACTCAATTATGGGGCATTCCAGACATGGATCTGATGGCGTCTCGTCAGAACTTCAAGGTTCCTTGCTACGGGTCCAGATCCAGGGATCCCAAGGCGACACTAGTGGATGCACTAGTAGCACCTTGGACCTTCAACCTAGCTTATGTGTTTCCACCGTTTCCTCTCATTCCCAGGCTGGTAGCCAGGATCAAACAGGAGAGGGCCTCGGTGTTCTTGATAGCTCCTGCGTGGCCACGCAGGACTTGGTATGCAGACCTGGTGAATATGTCATCGGTTTCACCATGGAAGCTACCTTTGAGACAGGACCTTCTTGTTCAGGGTCCATTCGAACATCCAAATCTGGTCTCCCCCCAGCTGACGGCTTGGAGATTGAACGCTTGATTCTATCGAAGCGTGGGTTTTCAGATTCTGTGAAGGTTACCTTCTACAACCCATTTCGTGCATTGTTCCTGTCACTACAGCAGCGTGGTTCTGGTTCGAGGAACTAGAAAAGTCGCTCAGTAGAGAGACTCCATATGAGGTGGTTATGGACAGAGTTCACGCACTTAAGTTGGCTAACTCTTTTATTTTAGATGCCGCTTTGCAATTAGCTAGATTAGTGGCGAAAAACTCAGGGTTTGCAATTGTGGCGCGCAGAGCGCTTTGGCTAAATTCTTGGTCAGCGGATGTATCATCCAAGACAAAATTGCTTAACATCCCTTTCAAAGGTAAAACTCTCTGGGCCAGAATTGAAAGATTATCTCAGACATCACTGGGGCAAAGGGCCACGCCCTTCCACAAGATAGGCCTTTCAAGGCCAAGAATAAGTCTAATTTTCGTTCCTTTCGCAATTTCAGGAACGGACCGGCCTCTAATTCTGCATCCTCTAAGCAAGAGGGTAATACCTCACAGCCCAAACCAGCCTGGAAACCTATGCAAGGCTGGAACAAGGGTAAGCAGGCCAAGAAGCCTGCTGCTGCTAACAAAACAGCATGAAGGAGTAGCCCCCGATCCGGGACCGGATCTAATAGGGGGCAGACTCTCTCTTTGCTCAGGCTTGGGCAAGAGATGTTCAGGATCCCTGGGCACTAGAAATAGTTTCTCAGGGTTATCTTCTGGAATTCAGGGAACTACCCCCAAGGGGAAGGTTCCACATGTCTCACTTATCCTTAAACCAAATAAAGAGACAGGCGTTCTTACATTGTGTAGAAGACCTGTTAAAGATGGGAGTGATACACCCTGTTCCAATGACGGAACAAGGAATGGGATTTTACTCAAATCTGTTCGTAGTTCCCAAAAAAGAGGGAACCTTCAGACCAATTCTGGATTTAAAGATCCTAAACAAATTTCTCAGGGTACCATCGTTCAAAATGGAAACCATTCGAACGATTCTACCCACTATCCAGGAAGGTCAATTTATGACTACCGTGGATCTAAAGGATGCGTACCTACATATTCCTATCCATAAAGAACATCATCAGTTCCTAAGGTTCGCCTTTCTGGACAAACATTACCAGTTTGTGGCCGTCCCATTCGGGTTAGCCACTGCTCCAAGGATTTTCACAAAGGTACTTGGGTCCCTTCTAGCGGTTCTAAGACCGAGGGGCATTGCAGTAGTACCTTACTTGGACGACATTCTAATACAAGCGTCGTCCCTTTCAAAAGCAAAGGCTCATACAGACATTGTTCTGGCCTTTCTCAGATCTCACGGATGGAAGGTGAACATAGAAAAAAGTTCTCTGTCTCCGTCGACAAGAGTTCCCTTCTTGGGAACAATAATAGATTCCTTAGAAATGAGGATTTTTCTGACAGATGTCAGAAAGTCAAAACCTCTAAGCGCTTGTCAAGTTCTTCACTCTGTTCCACGTCCTTCCATAGCTCAGTGCATGGAAGTAGTAGGGTTGATGGTTGCAGCAATGGACATAGTTCCTTTTGCACGAATTCATCTAAGACCATTACAACTGTGCATGCTCAAACAGTGGAATGGGGACTATACAGACTTGTCTGCAGTGATTCAAGTAGATCAGAAGACCAGAGATTCACTCCGTTGGTGGCTGACCCTGGACCATCTATCCCAGGGAATGAGCTTCCGCAGACCAGAGTGGGTCATTGTCACGACCGACGCCAGTCTAGTGGCTTGGGACGCGGTCTGGGAATCCCTGAAAGCTCAGGGATTATGGTCTCGGGAAGAGTCTCTTCTCCCGATAAACATTCTGGAACTAAGAGCGATATTCAATGCTCTCAGGGCTTGGCCTCAGCTTGCAAAGGCCAGATTCATAAGATTCCAATCAGACAACATGACTGTTGCGTATATCAATCATCGGGGGGAACTCTGTTTGTCGTCTATTCTGGTAAAAGGAGAGGTCAAAAAGCAACTTCTACCTCTATTTCCTTTTGGCTTAAAAGCATCATCCGATTGGCTTATGAGACTGCCGGACGGCAGCCTCCTGAAAGAATCACAGCTCACTCCACTAGGGCTGTGGCTTCCACATGGGCCTTCAAGAACGAGGCTTCTGTTGATCAGATATGTAAGGCAGCGACTTGGTCTTCACTGCACACTTTTGCCAAATTTTACAAATTTGATACTTTTGCTTCTTCGGAGGCTATTTTTGGGAGAAAGGTTTTGCAAGCCGTGGTGCCTTCTGTTTAGGTAACCTGATTTGCTCCCCCCCTTCATCAGTGTCCTAAAGCTTTGGTATTGGTTCCCACAAGTAAGGATGACGCCGTGGACCGGACACACCGTTGGAGAAAGTAATTTATCAGGTAAGCATAAATTCTGTTTTTGCTTCGTTCTCTTGGTCTCTATTTGAAAAGGGAGGAATATAAGCTTAGAAGACTGAGTATTTTTGACTCGGCACCCTGGATAGCGCTTGCTTAATTGGTGGCTACATTTGTGAAACACTAGGATTTTCCATTGGAACAAATAAAGGGGTCTTTCAGTAATGAAGTATAAAATACTTCATGCTGAAATCTCTATTTGTTGGCAGTGTTTGACTCACTGAGCTGCTAGGACAGCCCACGGTAGAACGCTAATTGGGTGAGAAGTGACATTTCCACCTATTAGCCAATAGCCGTGCGGGAAATCCGGCTTGGCCTGTAGTCTAAACCTTGGTATATTTTGATGGTGTTGAGCTTCTACATCCTTTCTATACCAAGATTGGGTTACTTGATATATTGATGATTAAGCCAAAAAATAAAATCACTCAATTTCTTGAGTTTCTATATCATGTTTTAGAAGAGATGTTTTTATATAATGTAATCAACAAATCTACAAACCTATGCAAAAATATTTTAACAACTTGTGGTTCCTTAGATGCCCGAGAAATCTGCATTATTTGATGGCTGTATAATACGTGTTAATCCTTTTTAGTAACCAGTGGATTTTTAGCACGTTTTAATATTTAGAAAATTATCAGTGTACTATGACGTTCTCAGCATTTAATTTAAAATAAAAGCAAACCTTACCATTTACCAGCTGGTGGCAGTGCATGTTCTAAAGAGACTGCAGACTCATCTGTGCACCTCATACAAATAATTTCTTTCTTTTACAAGATATGACGAGTCCATGGATTTCATCCTTACTTGGGATTACGCCTCCTGTTTAGCAGGAAGTAGCAAAGAGCACCACAGAGCTGTGTATATATAGCTCCTCCCTTCCCCCTCTAGGCATTCTCTTTGCCTGTTTTAGTGATAGGAAGAGGTAAAGTGAGGTGTTAGTTTAAATTCTTCAATCAAGAAGTTTTTTATTTTTAAATGGTGCCAGTGCGTACTATTTTTCTCAGGGAGAAATCGTCAGTCTAGAACTTCCCAAGAGGAGTGGAGACATTGTAATTCATCCTTTGAAAGAAACAAATGTGTAAAAACACACCAGAGGGCGCTAGTATGTCTGGTAACACCGTGAAAGAACAAAAAACAAATATGATATACCTTGGTCTGGATAAATACTACAATCTGAGTGCAATCAAATTATTATTATATATGAATTACTAATGATAATAATGGAAAGTGACACCTCACTAAATTTGCATAGAGAAATAGTCCAAATTTTATCATAAATAGTCTAATGGATCACCAAGAGTCCGCAACAAATTCCAACAGGTGGATTCGGTTTCCAGATGGCTGTGAGAATGATCCTCTCCTCCGATGTAGAATCAGTGATCTGTATAAATTATAAATAGAAATGGACGACCATTGTGTGTATCGACAGCTCAAAAGACCCCACACATGCAGCCCACTCTAATCCAGGGTACTCACACTTTGGCTGAGCACACCAGTGTGCTTGTGGATACGATCTGGTTATCTGAGCCAACCAGCTTGCTCTTTCACAGGCAGCGTTCACCTCGCAGCAGCTGTACCCCAGCTGTACACCAGCGAAAATCTTTGTAACCTCCCGGCCGTATGGTAATGAGCACCTTGCTTAGTAAGGAATGGCGGACAATGATTTAAAAATACAAAACTTCTTTAATCATTGGTATTAAAAAATTCCTTCATACAAAAGCAGGTGGATAGTGTACACAAATTAAAAATTGCTACGCGTTTCTCAGCACTATCGGCTGTTTCCTCAGGTGCCTGAGGAAACAGCCGATAGTGCTGAGAAACGCGTAGCAATTTTTAATTTGTGTACACTATCCACCTGCTTTTGTATGAAGGAATTTTTTAATACCAATGATTAAAGAAGTTTTGTATTTTTAAATCATTGTCCGCCATTCCTTACTAAGCAAGGTGCTCATTACCATACGGCCGGGAGGTTACAAAGATTTTCGCTGGGGTACAGCTGCTGCGAGGTGAACGCTGCCTGTGAAAGAGCAAGCTGGTTGGCTCAGATAACCAGATCGTATCCACAAGCACACTGGTGTGCTCAGCCAAAGTGTGAGTACCCTGGATTAGAGTGGGCTGCATGTGTGGGGTCTTTTGAGCTGTCGATACACACAATGGTCGTCCATTTCTATTTATAATTTATACAGATCACTGATTCTACATCGGAGGAGAGGATCATTCTCACAGCCATCTGGAAACCGAATCCACCTGTTGGAATTTGTTGCGGACTCTTGGTGATCCATTAGACTATTTATGATAAAATTTGGACTATTTCTCTATGCAAATTTAGTGAGGTGTCACTTTCCATTATTATCATTAGTAATTCATATATAATAATAATTTGATTGCACTCAGATTGTAGTATTTATCCAGACCAAGGTATATCATATTTGTTTTTTGTTCTTTCACGGTGTTACCAGACATACTAGCGCCCTCTGGTGTGTTTTTACACATTTGTTTCTTTCTCAGTTTGTTACACATTTGCGTTTATGATATTTGTGTTAAGAGGTGCTGCTTTATAAGTTATAATTTCTAGGGTTATTTCACTTATTTTTTTACACATGTAATAAGTAGGAAGGATCTAACAAATCATTGCTAAAAGGAGCAAATAACTATATATTGTCCCCACAAGGAGACACATCACACCATATGGTGCTTGTATATTACTAATTTTTGTAATAGGTTTTTTAAGTATTAATCATGTATTTGATTTAACAGCGCCCTCTAGTGATTGTTTCACAAAACTCTCTGTAATTCATCCTTTACTTGTGGGATATTATCCTTCCCTACAGGAAGTGGCAAAGAGCACCACAGCAGAGCTGTCAATATAGCTCCTCACTTAGCTCCACCCCCAGTCATTGTCTTTGCCTACTGGGCTGAGGGAGAGATTTCTGACTTAGGAAATATGTTCCCTCAGACAGATTCAGGTATGACGGCTTTTAAATTTTAACAAGAACACCTCCACTTATTGCTCAGGGAGGTTTTAGCGACTGGATGATTGTGACCCTATTGTGGTTCCAGAGAAATTGTGTAAAATGGACAGATTCCTAGAGGTTCCTGCCTACACTGTTTTTCCGGTCCCTAAGAGGATTTCGGAAATTGTTACTAAGGAGTGGGATAGACCAGGTATTCCGTTCGCTCCCCCTCCTACTTTTAAGAAAATGTTTCCCATATCAGACGTCGTGTGGGACTCATGGCAGACCCTCCCTAAGGTGGAGGGAGCTATTTCTACCCTGGCTAACCGTACAACTATACCTATTGAGGACAGTTGTGCTTTCAAAGATCCTATGGATAAAAAATTAGAGGGTCTCCTGAAGAAAATATTTGTTCATCAAGGTTTTCTTCTCCAAACTATAGCGTGCATCGTTCCTGTAACTACTGCAGCGTCCTTCTGGTTCGAGGCTGTGGAAGAGGCTCTTCAGGTTGAGACTCAATTAGAGGATATTCTGGATAGAATTAGGGCTCTCAAGCTAGCTAATTCTTTCATTACAGATGCCGCTTTTCAATTGGCTAAATTAGTGGCGAAGAATTCAGGTTTTGCCATTTTAGCGCGTAGAGCGTTATGGCTTAAGTCCTGGTCTGCTGATGTGTCATCAAAAGCTTTTAGCCATCCCTTTAAAGGTAAGACCCTATTCGGTCCTGAACTGAAAGAGATCATTTCAGACATCACTGGAGGGAAAGGCCATGCCCTTCCTCAGGATAAAACCAATAAGATGAGGACCAAACAAAATAATTTTTGTTCCTTTCGAAACTTCAAAGGTGGTCCCTCTTCCCCTGCCGCAAAGCAAGAGGGGAATCTTGCTCAATCCAAGTCAGTCTGGAGACCTAACCAGACCTGGAACAAGGGTAAACAGGCCAAGAAGCCTGCTGCTGCCACCAAGACAACATGAAGGGATAGCCCCCGATCCGGGACCGGATCTAGTAGGGGGCAGACTTTCTCTCTTCGCTCAGGCTTGGGCAAGAGACGTTCAGGATTCCTGGTGTTTAGAAATAGTAACCCAGGGGTATCTTCTAGATTTCAAAGATTTTCCCCCAAGGGAGAGATTCCATCTTTCTCAATTGTCTGTAAACCAGACAAAAAGAGAGGCGTTCTTACGCTGTGTAGAAGACCTATATTCCATGGGAGTGATCTGCCCAGTTCCGGAAACAGAACAGGGGCAAGGGTTCTGCTCCAATCTGTTTGTGGTTCCCAAAAAAGAGGGAACTTTCACACCAATTTTGAATCTCAATATCCTAAACATTCCTCAGAGTCCCATCCTTCAAGATGGGAGACTATTTGCCAATGATCCAGGAGGGTCAATATATGACCACCGTGGACTTAAAGGATGCGTATCTACACATTCCTATCCACAAAGATCTTCAGTTCCTCATGTTCGCCTTTCTGGACAAGCATTACCAGTTTGTGGCTCTTCCCTTCGGGTTGGCCTTGGCTCCCAGAATTTTCACAAAGGTGCTAAGGTCCCTTCTGGCGGTTCTAAGGCCGCGGGGCATAGCTGTGGCGCCTTATCTGGAAGATATCTTAATCCAGGCATCAATTTACCAACTAGCCAAGTCTCACACCGACTTCGTGTTGGCTTTTCTAAGATCTCACAGGTGGAAGGTGAACGTAAAAAATAGTTCACTTATCCTTCTCACAAGAGTTCCATTCCTGGGAACTCTGATAGATTCGGTGGAAATGAAAAATTTTCTGACGGAGGTCAGGAAATCAAAGATTTTATCCATCTGCCGAGCTCTTCATTCCATTCCTCGGCCGCCAGTGGCTCAGTGTATGGAGGTAATTAGTTTAATGGTAGCGGCAATGGACATAGTTCCGTTTGCTTGCTTGCATCTCAGACCACTGCAACTTTGCATGCTCAAACTTTGGAATGGGGATTATGCAGATTTATCTCCTCAGGTAAATCTGGACCAAGAGACCAGAAACTCTCTTCTTTGGTTGTCACAGGATCATCTGTCCAAGGGAATGTGTTTCCGCAGGCCAGCGTGGGTCATAGTGACAACGGACGCCAGCCTATTGGCCTGGGGTGCAGTCTGGAATTCCCTGAAAGCACAGGGTTTGTGGACTCAGGAGGAGACTCTCCTCCCAATCAATATTCTAGAACTGAGAGCGATATTCAACGCGCTTCAGGCGTGGCCTCAGCTGGCGTCGGCCAGATTCGTAAGATTTCAGTCTGACAATATCACGACTGTAGCATATATCAATTATCAGGGGGGAACAAAGAGTTCTCTAGCGATGATAGAGGTTACCAAAATAATTCGATGGGCAGAGACTCACTCTTGCCATCTATCAGCAATCTATATCCCAGGAGTGGAGAACTGGAAAGCGGATTTTCTAAGTCGTCAGACTTTTCATCCGGGGGAGTGGGAACTCCATCTGGAGGTGTTTGCACAATTGATTCAGCAATAGGGCACACCAGAATTGGATCTGATGGCGTCTCGTCAGAATGCCAAACTTCCTCGTTACGGGTCCAGGTCAAGGGATCCTCAGGCAGTACTGATAGATGCTCTAGCAGTACCCTGGTCGTTCAACCTGGCTTATGTGTTTCCACCAATTCCTCTCCTTCCTCGTTTGGTTGCCAGAATCAAACAGGAGAGAGCTTCAGTGATTTTGATAGCACTTGCGTGGCCACGCAGGACTTGGTATGCAGACCTGGTGGACATGTCATCTCTTCCACCATGGTCTCTGCCACTGAGAAAGGACCTTCTGATTCAAGGTCCGTTCCAGCATCCAAATCTAGTTTCTCTGTGACTGACTGCTTGGAGATTGAATGCTTGATCTTATCCAAGCGGGGGTTCTCTGAGTCGGTCATAGATACCTTGATTCAGGCTCGAAAGCCTGTCACCAGGAAAATTTATCATAAGATATGGCGTAAATATCTTTATTGGTGCGAATCCAATGGCTACTCATGGAGTAAGATCAGGATTCCTAGGATTTTATCCTTTCTCCAAGAAGGATTGGAGAAGGGGCTATCAGCTAGTTTCTTAAAGGGACATATATCTGCTTTATCAATTCTACTGCACAAACGTCTGGCAGATGTTCCAGATGTTCTGTCAGGCTTTAGTTGGAATCAAGCCTGTGTTTAAACCTGTTGCTCCACCATGGAGTTTGAATTTGGTTCTTAAAGTTCTTCAAGGGGTTCCGTTTGAACCTATGCATTCCATAGATATTAAGCTTCTATCTTGGAAAGTTCTGTTTTTAGTTGTTATCTCTTCGGCTCAAAGAGTTTCTGAACTATCTGCATTGTAATGCGACTCCCCTTATCTTGTTTTCCATGCTGATAAGGTGGTACTGCGTACCAAACCTGAATTCCTTCCTAAGGTTGTTACTAATAAGAATATTAATCAGGAAATTGTTGTTCCTTCTCTGTCCTAATCCTTCCTCTAAGAAGGAGCGTCTATTGCACAACTTGGGCGTGGTTCGTGCTTTTAAAGTTTTACTTGCAAGCGACCAAAGATTTTCGTCAAACATCTTCTTTGTTTGTTGTCTATTCTGGAAAATGTTGAGGTCAAAAAGCTACGGCTACCTCTCTTGCCTTTTGGCTAAAAAGCATCATCCGTTTGGCATACAAGAGACTCTTGAAAGAATTACAGCTCACTCTACTAGAGCGGTGGCTTCCACATGGGCTTTTAAAAATGATGCTTATGTTGAACAGATTTGTAAGGCTGCGACTTGGTCTTCGCTACATACCTTTTCCAAATTTTACAAATTTGATACCTTTGCTTCTTCGGAGGCTGTTTTTGGGAGAAAGGTTGCAGTGGTGCCTTCTGTTTAACCATCTGTCTTGTCCCTCCCGTTCATCCGTGTCCTGTAGCTTTGGTATTGTATCCCACAAGTAAAGGATGAATCCGTGGACTTGTCTTACCTTTATAGAAGAAAAGTAAATATATGCTTACCTGATAAATTGATTTCTCTTAAGTGTATCCAGTCCACGGATCATCCATTACTTGTGGGATATTCTCCTTCCCAACAGGAAGTTGCAAGAGGATCACCCACAGCAGAGCTGCTATATAGCTCCTCCCCTAACTGCCATATCCAGTCATTCTCTTGCAAATCTCAACAAAGATGGAGGTCGTAAGAGGAGAGTGGTGTTTTTATACTAAGTTTTTTTTTCTTCAATCAAAAGTTTATTTTTAAATGGTGCCGGAGTGTACTGTTTATCTCAGGCAGTATTTAGAAGAAGAATCTGCCTGCGTTTTCTATGATCTTAGCAGAAGTAACTAAGATCCATGGCTGTTCTCACATATTCTGAGGAGTGAGGTAACTTCAGAGGGGGAATGGCGTGCAGGTTTTCCTGCAATAAGGTATGTACAGTTAATATTTTTCTAGGGATGGAATTTGCTAGAAAATGCTGCTGATACCGGATTAATGTAAGTAAAGCCTTAAATGCAGTGATAGCGACTGGTATCAGGCTTATTAATAGAGATACATACTCTTATAAAAATGTAATATAAAACGTTTGCTGGCATGTTTAATCGTTTTTATATGTGTTTGGTGATAAAACTTATTGGGGCCTATTTTTTTCCACATGGCTAGCTTGACTTTTGCCTAGAAACAGTTTCCTGAGGCTTTCCGCTGTTGTAATATGAGTGGGAGGGGCCTATTTTAGCGCTTTTTTGCGCAGCAAAAATTACAGACTCAGACATCCAGCTTCTTCCTGCATGATCCAGGACATCTCTGGAGGGCTCAAAAGGCTTCAAAGTCGTATTTGAGGGAGGTAAAAAGCCACAGTAGAGCTGTGGCAGTTGTGACTGTTTGAAAAACGTTTTTGTCATTTATTATTCCGTTTTTGGTATTAAGGGGTTAATCATCCATTTGCAAGTGGGTGCAATGCTCTGCTAACTTGTTACATACACTGTAAAAATTTTGTTAGTGTAACTGCCTTTTTTCACTGTTATTTCAAATTTTGACAAAATTTGTGTTTCTTAAAGGCGCAGTAACGTTTTTTATATTGCTTGTAAACTTGTTTAAAGTGTTTTCCAAGCTTGCTAGTCTCATTGCTAGTCTGTTTAAATATGTCTGACACAGAGGAAACTACTTGTTCATTATGTTTGAAAGCCATGGTGGAGCCCCATAGGAGAATGTGTACTAAATGTATTGATTTCACCTTAAACAGTAAAGATCAGTCTTTATCTATAAAAGAATTATCACCAGAGGGTTCTGTCGAGGGGGAAGTTATGCCGACTAACTCTCCCCACGTGTCAGACCCTTCGCCTCCCGCTCAGGGGATGCACGCTAGTATGGCGCCAATTACATCAGGGACGCCCATAGCGATTACCTTGCAGGGCATGGCTGCAATCATGAATAATACCCTGTCAGAGGTATTATCCAGGTTGCCTGAATTTAGAGGCAATCGCGATAGCTCTGTGGTTAGAAGAAATACAGAGCGCGCAGATGCTGTAAGGGCCATGTCTGATACTGCATCACAATATGCAGAACATGAGGACGGAGAGCTTCAGTCTGTGGGTGACATCTCTGACTCGGGGAAACCTGATTCAGAGATTTCTAATTTTAAATTTAAGCTTGAGAACCTCTGTGTATTGCTTGGGGAGGTATTAGCTGCTCTGAATGACTGTAACACAGTTGCAGTACCAGAGAAATTGTGTAGGCTGGATAAATACTATGCGGTGCCGGTGTGTACTGATGTTTTTCCTATACCTAAAAGGCTTACAGAAATTGTTAGCAAGGAGTGGGATAGACCGGGTGTGCCTTTTTCCCCACCTCCTATATTTAGAGAAATGTTTCCAATAGACGCCACTACACGGGACTTATGGCAGACGGTCCCTAAGGTGGAGGGAGCAGTTTCTACTTTAGCAAAGCGTACTACTATCCCGGTTGAGGACAGTTGTGCTTTTTCAGATCCAATGGATAAAAAATTGGAGGGTTACCTTAAGAAAATGTTTATTCAACAAGGTTTTATTTTACAGCCCCTTGCATGCATTGCGCCGGTCACTGCTGCGGCGGCATTCTGGTTTGAGGCCCTGGAAGAGGCCATCCATACAGCTCCATTGACTGAAATTATTGACAAGCTTAGAACACTTAAGCTAGCTAACTCATTTGTTTCTGATGCCATTGTTCATTTGACTAAACTAACGGCTAAGAATTCGGGATTCGCCATCCAGGCGCGTAGGGGCGCTATGGCTTAAATCCTTGTCAGCTGACGTGACTTCAAAGTCTAAATTACTCAACATTCCTTTCAAGGGGCAGACCTTATTCGGGCCTGGCTTGAAGGAAAACATTACTGGAGGTAAGGGTCATACCCTTCCTCAGTACAGGGCCAAAGCGAAGGACAAACAGTCTAATTTTCGTGCCTTTCGAAATTTCAAGGCAGGTGCAGCATCAACTTCCTCCGCTTCAAAACAAGAGGGAACTTTTGCTCAATCTAAGCAGGCCTGGAAACCTAACCAGTCCTGTAACAAAGGCAAGCAGGCCAGAAAGCCTGCTGCTGCCTCTAAGACAGCATGAAGGAACGACCCCCTATCCGGCGACAGATCTAGTAGGGGGCAGACTTTCTCTCTTTGCCCAGGCGTGGGCAAGAGATGTTCAGGATCCCTGGGCGTTGGAGATCATATCTCAGGGAAAGCTTCCCCTCCACAAGGGAGATTTCATCTTTCAAGGTTATCTGCAAATCAGATAAAGAAAGAGGCATTCCTACGCTGTGTGCAAGACCTCCTAGTAATGGGAGTGATCCATCCAGTTCCTCGGACGGAACAAGGACAGGGTTTTTATTCAAATCTGTTTGTGGTTCCCAAAAAAGAGGGAACCTTCAGACCAATTTTGGATCTAAAGATCTTAAACAAATTCCTCAGAGTTCAATCTTTCAAAATGGAAACTATTCGGACCATCCTGCCCATGATCCAAGAGGGTCAGTACATGACCACAGTGGACTTAAAGGATGCCTACCTTCACATACAGATTCACAAAGATCATCATCGGTTCCTAAGGTTTGCCTTTCTAGACAGGCATTACCAATTTGTAGCTCTTCCCTTCGGGTTGGCTACAGCCCCGAGAATCTTTACAAAGGTTCTGGGCTCACTTCTGGCGGTTCTAAGACCGCGAGGCATAGCGGTGGCTCCGTATCTAGACGACATCCTGATACAGGCGTCAAGCTTTCAAATTGCCAAGTCTCATACAGAGATAGTTCTGGCATTTCTGAGGTCACACGGGTGGAAAGTGAACGAGGAAAAGAGTTCTCTATCCCCACTCACAAGAGTCTCCTTCTTAGGGACTCTTATAGATTCTGTAGAGATGAAAATTTACCTGACGGAGTCCAGGTTATCAAAGCTTCTAAATACTTGCCGTATTCTTCATTCCATTCCGCGCCCTTCGGTGGCTCAGTGTATGGAGGTAATCGGCTTAATGGTAGCGGCAATGGACATAGTGCAATTATGCATGCTAAGTCAGTGGAATGGGGATTACACAGATTTGTCCCCTCTGCTAAATCTGGATCAAGAGACCAGAGATTCTCTTCTCTGGTGGTTGTCTCGGGTCCACCTGTCCAAGGATATGACCTTTCGCAGGCCAGATTGGACAATTGTAACAACAGATGCCAGCCTTCTAGGTTGGGGTGCAGTCTGGAACTCCCTGAAGGCATAGGGATCGTGGACTCAGGAGGAGAGACTCCTTCCGATAAATATTCTGGAGTTAAGAGCAATATTCAATGCTCTTCTGGCTTGGCCTCAGTTAGCAACACTGAGGTTCATCAGATTTCAGTCGGACAACATCACGACTGTGGCTTACATCAATCATCAAGGGGGAACCAGGAGTTCCCTAGCGATGTTAGAAGTCTCAAAAATAATTCGCTGGGCAGAGACTCACTCTTGCCACCTGTCAGCAATCCATATCCCAGGCGTGGAGAACTGGGAGGCGGATTTTCTAAGTCGTCAGACTTTTCACCCGGGGGAGTGGGAACTCCATCCGGAGGTGTTTGCTCAATTGATTCATCGTTGGGGCAAACCAGAGTTGGATCTCATGGCGTCTCGCCAGAACGCCAAGCTTCCTTGTTATCCAGGTCCAGGGACCCAGATGCGACGCTGATAGATGCTCTAGCAGCGCCTTGGTTCTTCAACCTGGCTTATGTGTTTCCACCGTTTCCCCTGCTCCCTCGACTGATTGCCAAAATCAAACAGGAGAGAGCATCGGTGATTCTGATAGCGCCTGCGTGGCCACGCAGGACCTGGTATGCAGACCTAGTGGACATGTCATCCTTTCCACCATGGACTCTGCCTCTAAGACAGGACCTTCTAGTACAAGGTCCTTTCAATCATCCAAATCTAATTTCTCTGAGACTGACTGCATGGAGATTGAATGCTTGATTCTATCAAAGAGTGGCTTCTCCGAGTCAGTCATTGATACCTTAATACAGGCACGAAAGCCTGTTACCAGGAAAATCTACCACAAGATATGGCGTAAATATCTTTATTGGTGTGAATCCAAGAATTACTCATGGAGTAAGGTTAGGATTACTAGGATATTGTCCTTTCTCCAAGAAGGTTTGGACTAAGGATTATCAGCTAGTTCCTTAAAGGGACAGATTTCTGCTCTGTCTATTCTTTTGCACAAGCGTCTGGCAGATATTCCAGACGTCCAGGCATTTTGTCAGGCTTTGGTTAGAATTAAGCCTGTGTTTAAACCTGTTGCTCCCCCATGGAGCTTAAACTTGGTTCTTAAAGTTCTTCAAGGAGTTCCGTTTGAACCCCTTCATTCCATTGATATTAAGCTTTTATCTTGGAAAGTTCTGTTTTTGATGGCTATTTCCTCTGCTCGGAGAGTCTCTGCGCTATCTGCCTTACAATGTGATTCTCCTTATCTGATTTTTCATGCAGATAAGGTAGTTCTGCGTACCAAACCTGGGTTTTTACCTAAGGTGGTTTCTAACAATAATATCAATCAAGAGATTGTTGTTCCATCATTGTGTCCTAATCCTTCTTCAAAGAAGGAACGTCTTTTACATAATCTGGACGTAGTCCGTGCCTTGAAGTTTTACTTACAAGCTACTAAAGATTTTCGTCAAACATCTTCCCTGTTTGTCGTTTACTCTGGACAGAGGAGAGTTAAAAAAGCTTTGGCAACCTCTCTTTCCTTTTGGCTTCGGAGTATTATACGCCTAGCCTATGAGACTGCTGGACAGCAGCCCCCTGAAAGAATTACAGCTCATTCTACTAGAGCTGTGGCTTCCACCTGGTCCTTTAAAATGAGGCCTCTGTTGAACAGATTTGCAAGGCTGCGACTTGGTCTTCGCTTCACACTTTTTAAAAATTTTACAAATTTGATACTTTTGCTTCTTCGGAGGCTGTTTTTGGGAGAAAGGTTCTTCAGGCAGTGGTTCCTTCCGCTTAATCCCTGCCTTGTCCCTCCCATCATCCGTGTACTTTAGCTTTGGTGTTGGTATCCCACAAGTAATGGATGATCCGTGGACTGGATACACTTAACAAGAGAAAACATAATTTATGCTTACCTGATAAATTTATTTCTCTTGTAGTGTATCAAGTCCACGGCCCGCCCTGTCATTTTAAGGCAGGTCTAAATTTTAATTAAACTACAGTCACCACTGCACCCTATGGTTTCTCCTTTCTTTGTTTGTTTCGGTCGAATGACTGGATATGGCAGTTAGGGGAGGAGCTATATAGCAGCTCTGCTGTGGGTGATCCTCTTGCAACTTCCTGTTGGGAAGGAGAATATCCCACAAGTAATGGATGATCCGTGGACTGGATACACTACAAGAGAAATAAATTTATCAGGTAAGCATAAATTATGTTTTCTTCTATGGTAAGACAAGTCCACGGCCCGCCCTGTCATTTTAAGACAGATTATATATTTTTTTGTTTTAAACTCGGTCACCTCTGCACCTTGTAGTTTCTCCTTTTTCTTCCTGTACCTTCGGTCGAATGACTGGGGGGTGGAGCTAAGGGAGTAGCTATATAGACAGCTCTGCTGTGGTGCTCTTTGCCACTTCCTGTAGGGAAGGATAATATCCCACAAGTAAAGGATGAATCCGTGTACTCGTCTTACCATAGAAGAAATCAGTTTATCAGGTAAGCATAAATTTAGTTTTTTTCTGCCCTGATGTTGATGATCTTAGCAAACGTTATCTAAGATCCATGCTGGTTCCCACAGAGCAGCTAAAGGTAGTGTAAAGAAAAATCTTCAGTGTGGAGAACGGTGTCATGCTGCAAGCAGCATTGAGGTATGTTCAGTCTTTTGTTTCTGGGGAGACTTGATGCATCAGAACAGGCTGACATGATTCCCTATCTGGGGAGGGGTAATCAGTATGCACTATATGTAAGGAAATGGTGTACCTGGAATTCCCTTTATATTGATTACTAAATATGTATAATATATCTTTGAGGCATATTCAGTGTGGGCTAGACGCTGGGAGCTGCAGTTTGCTTAAGTGCTGTCATCATTTTTTATCACTGGCCTGAGGGAGTGCAGTGTTTATGATGTTACACTTGATATTTGCGGTGTATGTAAGGGGCACATGGCTTATTAATTTTTTTGGATCAACATGTTTGTTTTCTTTGCTACCCATGCGGGTCTCAGTCAGGCTAGAGTTATGCCCACGGTGGGCGGGGCCTAATTTTGCACGCTCAGGCGCGCAGTATCATCCGGATCGGATAGACAGCAAGGTCCTGGGCTCCGGTGTGGCCTAAGTTATATTTGTCAAACGATGAGACTTAAAAGCTGATCGATCAGAGACAGTGTGTTCTGGGGGCAGGTAGGAGCTGTGGCGAGGTGCATGGGCCTGAATCATTAAAAAGATATATTATCTGTTAAAGTCGATATCATTTCCTATATAGCATATCTAAGCAAAGTGGTGCAATATTATTAAGCTATTTTGGGCACGTTTGAAAAGTCTGTAGTGCCGCAAACGTTATTTTTTAATAACAGAAAAATTGTTGCGCTTTTATTATTTAAAGGCGCATTACACTTTTCAGTTCTAAATTTTTATCTATGTAATTTGGCTTAAGAGCTCAATATTTCAAGTAAAGAACGACTATTATTGCTAGTCTTTTTAACATGTCTGAACTTGAGGAAACTACTTGTTCTATGTGTTTAGATGCCATTGTGGAACCCCCTCTTACTTTTTGTCCCTCATGTACTGAAAGGGCATTACAATGTAAAGAGCGGATTTTCTTTAGGGAAAATGTGCCTAAGGATGCTTCTAAGTCTGATGAGAATCAGGATATGCCGCTACTTTCTCCCCAAGCGTCACAACCTTTAACACCCACCCAAGCAACGGTTCTTCAACCGCGTCTGCTTCATTTACTTTGCAGGATATGGCTGCAGTTATGTCATCTACCCTTACAGAGGTTTTATCTAAGTTGCCAGTGTTACAGGGCAAACACAGCAGGACAGAAGTAAATTTGAATACTGCGACCTCTGATGCTTTGTTGGCTATTTCCGATGTACCCTCACAGGGATCCGATTTGGGGGTCAGGGAACTTCTGTCTGAGGGGGAACTTTCCGATTCGGGAAGTGTGTTACCTCAGACGGACTCAGACATCATGTCCTTTAGATTTAAGCTTGAACACCTCCGCCTGTTGCTTCGGGAGGTCTTAGCGGCTCTGGATGACTGTGACTCTATTGTGGTACCACCAGAGAAATTGTGTAAGATGGACAAATACTTAGAGGTGCCTGCTTACTCTGTTTTTCCGGTTCCTAAGAGAATCTAGGAAATTATTACACTGGAAAGACCGGGTATTCCGTTCTCACCCATATCTGACACTGTTCGGGACTCTTGGCAAACAGTCCCGAAGGTGCAGAGACCTATATCTACCCTGGCTAAGCGTACAACTATTCCTATTGAGGACAGTTGTGCTTTCAAAGACCCTATGGATAAGAAATTGGAGGGTCTTCTAAAAAAGTTATTTATTCATCAGGGTTTCCTTTTACAGCTATAGAAAAGAATAATACAGCGCTAAAATCCAAAGGTTTATCTAAGCCACTCTCCTGCCACCTCCCCTAGATGGCAAAATTATAAAACTCAACAAAAAACGTAAATGAGAGGGCGCTAAAAGCTAAGAGAAACCAGCACACTTAATCAGCATTAATTAGGCATTCATAATGAAGAAAACAATACACCAAGTAATTTAAAAGGTTTACTATCAAAGATAAATTGCACAATAAGCGGGACGTCTCCCTGCAAAGGATAAATATTACAAATAAAATAAATCAAAAGAAAAGTACTATATGGAATACCACCCTAAAAATTAAAAAATGTAAAAATGAAAAAATATCAAAAAACAAAAAAACAATATTGCTGGCTAAGAGAATATCCAATCAAAGGAAGCGTCAAATGTTCCTCTTTATTGCTGTGGGATCCAGTGTGTATCAGTGTTGGAAAGCAAATGTTGCTAGTTAGAAAGTGTCAATATAGTAGTTACTCCTTATGTTTGTATCAACTCTTCAAATGTTAACACATATTGCAATTATTTCCCATAATCTTATGTGTAGGCCAAAATACTGCTTCAGTATATGCAGAATGTGCAGTAGGTGAAACTTTGTTTATCAAAAAGGTATATTTGGATCACTTCAGATAAATGAGTATTGACTCCGTGAGCCTTGTTCGTCAGTCACTGATTATTAGTATTGTATACACTTCTCACCTTAACAGCCTGCTATATGTCAGTTTACTTAGCAAAACAACTTATACTTTTTACCGGAACTTTTCCTCGCCAAGCGCGATGACACTCTTGAACGGCTGTGTGCCAGATGATCACTTTTGACAGGCAGCTTGGGGTAATACCGGAATCTTTTCCTCGCCAAGTTCGATGACAATCTTGAACAGCTGTGTATCAGATGGCCACACTTGACAGGCAGCTGGGGTAATGCCGGAATCTTTTCTTCTCCGAAACCGTTACCTCTCCAGTCAGCGTCTTTCAAGATTTTCACCTCCGTTGGTTATATTCAGCTGTAGCAAAAGGGTAATCAGCTGAGCTGATATTGTGAAGCAACCTCCGCTCTTAGCGTATTTCACGCGCGGGTAATCTACTAGGTACCTAGTTGTAAGTTCTTGACAGGGTCAGCAACTCTTTCTCTACGCGTTTCACCCGTGTAGATGGGCTTTCTCAAGATGACAGTTGCTCCCGGAACTCATGTTTAAAAATCCGCTGCTGTGTTTCAATTGGATGATCATTTTCCTCAATTAGATCTTAAGGTGAGTTGCTTGTTAAGGTGGTATGTAGAGTTACAGAGCAAAACTTTTTTGCTGCAACATTTGGATATTAGTCATTAAAAGAGTTTCTGTAGGTTTTTACTGGCCCCAGGGGATTTCGATTATTTGACATGGGTTATATCCGTACATTAAAGTTTTTCTTCAAAATACTATTTGAAGTATAAAGTGCAAAATACATTAACAGAAAAACATCATTAGGGTGGTATATTCCATTAGGTGGTATTCCATAGTCTAAACAAATTATTCTAAATAAAAGGAGTTAGTAATCAGATTGTGCTCTGTATTCTTTACTAACTTCTAAATGTGATATCTTTTATGGACTTTATTTATTAGAATTTGTCCTCCTGGAGGCACATTTTAAGATATATAGCAGTACTATTAAAATGTCCATGCCTGGCTTTGTCATAAAATTATGTTTTTTTGTTTTTTTCCTCTGTAGTACATATTATTAGAAATTTGGAAGAATTAGTTGTATATAAAAAACAGTAGATGTGGATTGGTCACTTTGGGCTTATACTTCACATATAGTCTATAATTTTGGGGGGCCTCTCTTGCTTTTAGACTCCTAGAAATGGTGATAGGTCCATTTCTGAATTTAGACCTCTTGGATGGAGGGTGTCAAATTGATATATAAGCTCAGATTCCTTCTTTAATAACTTTTTTTCGAAATTGCCCCTCAGTCTCCTCTCACTATATGTATACCCCAAAATTTGAAGTGTTGCAGACTATTATTGTGGGTTTCCCTAAAATGCTTATAGAGATGGGTATCCAGATTACCCTTTTCGATGTTGCAGAGATGCTCTCTAATCCTATCTCGTAGCATTCTAGTGGTTTCACCAATATAGAATAAATTACAAGAGCATTTAATAAGGTATATCACCCCTTTTTGTGAGCATCTAATAATGTCTTTAATGTTGTAATCTTCTCCTGTTCTTGCTATATGAACCTTGCTACTTTTATTGCTGTATCTACAAGCCCTACATAGATGACAGGGGAAGAACCCTTTTAGGTTGTGGCCTTGCAAATCTCGATCAATTAAACTAGTGCCCTCTTTCTTTAGTTCACTAGGTGCCAAAATTTGTTTTAAGTTTTTTGCTTTCCTAAATATAATTTTCGGTTTATAAGCTACCATATCTCCTATTAGAGGATCTTTTTTGACTATGTGCCAATGTCTATTGATTGCTTTCCTTATTGCTTGATGGTTTTCACTATAGTCAGTAATGAATGCTACATTGTATTCATTATTCTCAGTTTGGATATTGAAGGAGAGGCAAAAAGAGTGAAATAAAGACAGAAAACACAGGGATCTTTAATTTAAGTGATAAAGAACTAGATGAAGATGAAAAAAGAGTGCTCTCCTTGGGTATGTCCTTTGCCCCCACTGCCACAATGAATAAGTTCAATACCCATATACATGTAAAACAATTTGTTAGAAAACTAACTTTAAAACGTTTTTTCTTGAAGAATCCTATTGAGAGGCAGACCAATCCTTCCAGATTTCCTCAGACTATTACAGATAAGGTGGAAGACACTACACACACCAATTTGAAACCATTATCAAAATTCTATCCTACTCATGCTAAAGGCTCCAATTTAGAGACTTTCGAAAAAATGGTCCTTAAAGACCTAAAGGACTTTAATCCTAAGAAAGTGAAAACGAATTTTAACTTAACAAGAAAAGATAGAGATATCATTGAGAAATTACAATCAAATAAGGAAGTAGTTATAAAACCGGCTGATAAGGGTGGGGGGGTTGTAATTATGGATAAAGTCAATTATATATCAGAGGCAAATAGGATACTCAGTGACTCCAAAACCTATAAGATATTAGATCTTAATCCGATTAAACGAATTATGAATAATCTTTTGGATATTTTGAAAGAAGGAAGGGAAGGTGGGATTCTTAATGACAATGAGTTTAAATTCCTATATCCTGAATTTCCAAGAACTCCCATCTTTTATTTTCTACCAAAGGTGCACAAAAGTCTTACAAACCCTCCTGGGAGACCTATCATCTCCGGCATTGGCTCCATTAGTTCAAATCTATCTAAATATGTTGATGTTTATCTTCAGAAATATGTTAAAAACTTAAATACTTATTTGAGGGACTCTACACAGGTGCTCCAATTGGTGGAAAATATTAGATGGGAGGATAACTTTATTCTCGCCACAAGCGATGTTACCTCATTGTATACAGTTATAGACCACAATAAAGGTATACAAGCTGTGGAAAACATTCTCAGTAAAGATGCCAATGTCAGTACACAGCTAAGTCAATTTATCCTGAAAGGGATAAAATTTATTTTAGAGAATAATTACTTTGAATTTAATGGGAAATACTATCTCCAGCTCGAAGGTACCGCGATGGGCACGAGGTTCACGCCAAGTTATGCTAATATCTTCATGGGTGATTGGGAAGACCATTTTCTCAACACACATGAATTTGGCGCGGACCTCGTGCTCTTCAAACGGTACATAGATGACATTCTAATTATATGGCGAGGATCCGAAGATAATTTAAAACTCTTCTTTCAAGCAATGAACATCAATGATAGAGGTCTACACTTTACCTATGAGTATAGTAGGACCTCTATCTCGTTTTTGGATCTAGAACTATTTATAGATGATGGCAATATTGCAACCAGAACATTTTTAAAAAAAGTTGATTGCAATAATTACGTGCATAAGAAAAGTTGCCATCATAAGAGATGGAAAGAAAATATACCAACAGGACAATTTCTTAGAATTAAGAAAAATTGCTCTAGACAAATTGATTTCCAGACACAGACTAATATCTTGCAACAAAGATTCCATGATAGGGGTTATTCAGAGCAAGAACTGGAAGGAGCCATTAATAGAGCAGCAACAACAGAAAGAAGCACTCTTCTACAATATAAAGATAAAAATATGTCCAATATCCAAACTGAGAATAATGAATACAATGTAGCATTCATTACTGACTATAGTGAAAACCATCAAGCAATAAGGAAAGCAATCAATAGACATTGGCACATAGTCAAAAAAGATCCTCTAATAGGAGATATGGTAGCTTATAAACCGAAAATTATATTTAGGAAAGCAAAAAACTTAAAACAAATTTTGGCACCTAGTGAACTAAAGAAAGAGGGCACTAGTTTAATTGATCGAGATTTGCAAGGCCACAACCTAAAAGGGTTCTTCCCCTGTCATCTATGTAGGGCTTGCAGATACAGCAATAAAAGTAGCAAGGTTCATATAGCAAGAACAGGAGAAGATTACAACATTAAAGACATTATTAGATGCTCACAAAAAGGGGTGATATACCTTATTAAATGCTCTTGTAATTTATTCTATATTGGTGAAACCACTAGAATGCTACGAGATAGGATTAGAGAGCATCTCTGCAACATCGAAAAGGGTAATCTGGATACCCATCTCTATAAGCATTTTAGGGAAACCCACAATAATAGTCTGCAACACTTCAAATTTTGGGGTATACATATAGTGAGAGGAGACTGGAGAGGGGGCAATTTCGAAAAAAAGTTATTAAAGAAGGAATCTGAGCTTATATATCAATTTGACACCCTCCATCCAAGAGGTCTAAATTCAGAAATGGACCTATCACCATTTCTAGGAGTCTAAAAGCAAGAGAGGCCCCCCAAAATTATAGACTATATGTGAAGTATAAGCCCAAAGTGACCAATCCACATCTACTGTTTTTTATATACAACTAATTCTTCCAAATTTCTAATAATATGTACTACAGAGGAAAAAAACAAAAAAACATAATTTTATGACAAAGCCAGGCATGGACATTTTAATAGTACTGCTATATATCTTAAAATGTGCCTCCAGGAGGACAAATTCTAATAAATAAAGTCCATAAAAGATATCACATTTAGAAGTTAGTAAAGAATACAGAGCACAATCTGATTACTAACTCCTTTTATTTAGAATAATTTGTTTAGACTATGGAATACCACCTAATGGAATATACCACCCTAATGATGTTTTTCTGTTAATGTATTTTGCACTTTATACTTCAAATAGTATTTTGAAGAAAAACTTTAATGTACGGATATAACCCATGTCAAATAATCGAAATCCCCTGGGGCCAGTAAAAACCTACAGAAACTCTTTTAATGACTAATATCCAAATGTTGCAGCAAAAAAGTTTTGCTCTGTAACTCTACATACCACCTTAACAAGCAACTCACCTTAAGATCTAATTGAGGAAAATGATCATCCAATTGAAACACAGCAGCGGATTTTTAAACATGAGTTCCGGGAGCAACTGTCATCTTGAGAAAGCCCATCTACACGGGTGAAACGCGTAGAGAAAGAAAGTTGCTGACCCTGTCAAGAACTTACAACTAGGTACCTAGTAGATTACCCGCGCGTGAAATACGCTAAGAGCGGAGGTTGCTTCACAATATCAGCTCAGCTGATTACCCTTTTGCTACAGCTGAATATAACCAACGGAGGTGAAAATCTCGAAAGACGCTGACTGGAGAGGTAACGGTTTCGGAGAAGAAAAGATTCCGGCATTACCCCAGCTGCCTGTCAAGTGTGGCCATCTGATACACAGCTGTTCAAGATTGTCATCGAACTTGGCGAGGAAAAGATTCCGGTATTACCCCAAGCTGCCTGTCAAAAGTGATCATCTGGCACACAGCCGTTCAAGAGTGTCATCGCGCTTGGCGAGGAAAAGTTCCGGTAAAAAGTATAAGTTGTTTTGCTAAGTAAACTGACATATAGCAGGCTGTTAAGGTGAGAAGTGTATACAATACTAATAATCAGTGACTGACGAACAAGGCTCACGGAGTCAATACTCATTTATCTGAAGTGATCCAAATATACCTTTTTGATAAACAAAGTTTCACCTACTGCACATTCTGCATATACTGAAGCAGTATTTTGGCCTACACATAAGATTATGGGAAATAATTGCAATATGTGTTAACATTTGAAGAGTTGATACAAACATAAGGAGTAACTACTATATTGACACTTTCTAACTAGCAACATTTGCTTTCCAACACTGATACACACTGGATCCCACAGCAATAAAGAGGAACATTTGACGCTTCCTTTGATTGGATATTCTCTTAGCCAGCAATATTGTTTTTTTGATTTTTGATATTTTTTCATTTTTACATTTTTTAATTTTTAGGGTGGTATTCCATATAGTACTTTTCTTTTGATTTATTTTATTTGTAATATTTATCCTTTGCAGGGAGACGTCCCGCTTATTGTGCAATTTATCTTTGATAGTAAACCTTTTAAATTACTTGGTGTATTGTTTTCTTCATTATGAATGCCTAATTAATGCTGATTAAGTGTGCTGGTTTCTCTTAGCTTTTAGCGCCCTCTCATTTACGTTTTTTGTTGAGTTTCCTTTTACAGCTGACAGCCTGCATTGTACCAGTTACCACTGCGGCGGCTTTCTGGTTTGACGCCTTAGAAGAGTCTCTTAAGACTGAGACTACTTTAGAGGAAATTCTGGATAGAATTAAGGCTCTTAAGCTGGCTAATTCTTTTATTACGGACAGCCAAGTTGGCGGCTAAGAATGCCGGATTTGCCATTTTAGCACGTAGAGCGTTATGGTTAAAGTCTTGGTCTGCTGATGTGTCATCTAAGTCAAAGCTTTTGGCTATTCCTTTCAAAGGGAAACCCTATTCGGGCCTGACTTGAAAGAAATCATTTCTGACATTACGGGAGGTAAGGGTCATCTCCAACCTCAGTTTAAAGCAGCTAAACTGAGGGGGTAAACAAAATAATTCTTTCCTTTCGGAACTTCAAAGGAGTCCCCGCTTCTTCTTCCACTAAACAGGAAGGGAATTTTGCGCAAGCCAAGACTGTCTGGAGACCCAACCAGGCTTGTAACAAAGGTAAACAACCCAAGAAGCCCACTGCTGCTCCCAAGACAGCGTGATGGGGCCCCCCCGATCCGGGACCGGATCTAGTAGGGGGCAGACTTTCTCTCTTTGCTCAGGCTTGGGTAAGAGATGTTCAGGACCCCTGGACACTGGAAATCGTGTCCCAAGGGTATCAACTGGAATTTAAAAATTCTCTCCCAAGGGGGAGGTTTCTTCTTTCACGATTGTCTATAGATCAGTTAAAGAGAGGCGTTCTTACGCTGTGTAAAAGACATCTCTACTATGGGAGTAATTTGTCCCGTTCCAATACTGGAACAGGGGCAGGGGTTTTACTCAAATCTTTTCGTGGTTCCCAAAAGAGAGGGAATGTTCAGACCCATTTTAGATGTCAAGAGTCTAAACAAATTTCTCAGAGTCCCATCCTTCAAGATGGCGACTATTCGAACAATTCTACCATTGATCCAGTAGGGTCAATATATATGCATACCTTCATATTCCTATCCACAAGGATCATCATCAGTTCCTAAGGTTTGCCTTCCTGGACAAACATTTTCAGTTCGTGGCTCTTCCCTTTGGGTTGGCCACAGCACCCAGGATCTTCACAAAGGTTCTAGGGTCCCTTCTGGCGGTTCTCAGGCCGCAGGGTATTGCAGTGGCGCCTTATCTAGACGATATTCTGATCCAGGTGTCGTCTTACTATCTGACAAAGTCTCAGACAGACGTGGTTCTGTCCTTTTTGAGGACTCACGGGTGGAAGGTGAATCTAGAAAAGAGTTCACTAATTCCACAGACAAGGGTTCCCTTCTTTGGAACTCTGATAGATTCCATATCTATGAAAATTTTCTTGACAGAGGTCAGAAAGTTAAAGATTCTGAATACATGCCGAGCCCTTCGGTGCCATCAGTGGCTCAGTGCATGGAGGTAATAGGATTGATTGTGGCGGCAATGGACATCATTCCATTTGCTCGTTTTCATCTCAGACCGCTACAACTGAGCATGCTCAGGCAGTGGAATGGAGATTATGCAAATTTGTCTCCTCAGATAGATTTGGATCAGGAGACAAGAGACTCTCTTCTTTGGTGGTTGTCGCTGGATCATCTGTCCCAAGGGACGTGCTTCCGCAGACCCTCATGGGTGATATTGACAACGGACGCCAGCCTACTAGGTTGGGGTGCAGTCTGGAATTCCCTGAAGGCTGTATGGACTCGGTCAGAGTCTCTTCTTCCAATCAATATTCTGGAATTGAGAGCAATATTCAATGTGCTTCAGGCTTGGCATCAGTTGGCTTCAACCAAATTCATCCGTTTTCAGTCAGACACATCACGACTGTGGCTTACATCAATCATCAGGGAGGAAAAAGAAGTTCCTTAGCGATGACAAGTATCCAACATAATTCGGTGGGCGGAGGCTCACTCTTATCTGCCAGCAATCTACATCCCAGGAGTGGACAACTGGGAAGCGGACTTTTTAAGCAGACAGACGTTTCATCCGGGGGAGTGGGAACTCCATCCGGAGGTCTTTGCCACCCTGATTCTCAGATGGGGCAGACCGGAATTGGATCTGATGACGTCTCGTCAGAATGCCAGTCTCCCAAGATACGGATCCAGGTCAAGGGATCATCAGGCCGAACTGATAGATGCCTTGGCAGTGCCTTGGTCATTCATCCTAGCTTATGTGTTTCCACCGTTTGCTCGCCTTCCCCGGGTGATTGCTTGGATCAAACAGTAGAGGGCTTCAGTAATTCTAATCGCGCCTGCGTGGCCTCGCAGGACCTGATATGCCGATCTAGTGGACATGTCCTCTCTGCCGCCGTGGAAGCTTCCATTGAGGCAGGACCTTCTCATTCAGGGACCCTTCCAACACCCAAATCTAGTTTCTCTGCAACTGACTGCTTGGAAATTGAACGCTTGATTTTATCTTAGCGGGGGTTCTCTGTTTCGGTCATTGATACCTTGATTCAGGCACGTAAGCCTGTTACTAGAAAGATCTACCATAAGATATGGCGTAAATCTCTTTATTGGTGCGAATCTAAGGGCTACTCATGGAGTAGAGTTAGGATTCCCAGGATTCTGTCTTTTCTCCAAGAAGGATTGGAGAAAGGGTTGTCAGCAAGGTCCTTAAAGGGACAAATCTCTGCTTTGTCAATTTTACTACTCAAACGTTTGGCAGATGTTCCAGACGTTCAGTCTTTTTGTCATGCTCTAACCAGAATTAAGCCTGTGTTTAGACCAATTGTTCCACCCTGGAGTTTGAATTTAGTTCTTAATGTTCTTCAAGGGGTTCCGTTTGAACCCATGCATTCCATAGATATTAAGTTATCTTGGAAGGTTTTATTTTTGGTTGCTATTTCTTCTGCTCGTAGAGTTTCTGAGCTTTCAGCCTTACATTGTGACTCGCCTTATCTTATCTTCCATTCTGATAAGGTGGTTTTACGTACCAAACCTGGTTTCCTTCCTAAGGTTGTTTCTAATAAGAATATTAATTAGGAAATTATTGTTCCTTCATTATGTCCTAATCCTTCTTCTAAGAAGGAGCGTCTGTTGCATAACTTGGACGTGGTCCGTGCCCTGAAGTTTTACTGGCAGGCGACTAAGGAATTTCGTCTATCTTCATTATTTGTTGTTTTTTCTGGAAAGCGTAGGGGCCAGAAAGCTACGGCTACCTCGCTTTCTTTTTGGCTGAAGAGTATCATCCGTCTGGCATATGAGACTGCTGGGCAGCAGCCTCCTGAAAGAATTACGGCTCATTTTACTAGGGCTGTGGCTTCCTCATGGGCATTTAAAAACAATGCTTCTGTTGAACAGATTTGCAAGGCTGCAACTTGGTCGTCTCTTCACACTTTTTACAAATTTGATACTTTTGCTGGTTTTGGGAGAAAGGTTCTGCAAGCAGTGGTGCCTTCCGTTTAGGTTCTATGTCTTGTCCCTCCCTTTCATCCGTGTCCTATAGCTTTGGTATTGTATCCCATAAGTAAGGATGAAATCCGTGGACTCGTCATATCTTGTAAAAGAAAAGGAAATTTATGCTTACCTGATAAATTTTATTTCTTTTACGATATGACGAGTCCATGGCCCACCCTGTCATTTTTAAGACAGCTATTTCTTTTTGTTAAACTTCAGTCAACTCTGCACCTTTGACTTTTCCTTTCTCTTCCTAACTTCGGTCGAATGACTGGAGGGGGAGGGAAGGGAGGAGCTATATATACAGCTCTGCTGTGGTGCTCTTTGCCACTTCCTGCTAAACAGGATGCGTAATCCCATAAGTAAGGATGAAATCCGTGGACTCGTCATATCGTAAAAGAAATAAATTTATCAGGTAAGCATAAATTTCCTTTTTCACCTTGTACTTGAAACTTCAGTGGCATTTTGTATGGACTAAACATTCAACTAATTGTTCCAAAGGGTATTTTGCTGCGTTAGCTTTTTCCCTAGTTTCCGTTCTTAAATGATAGGCATTTTTTGCACAATATTGCTTTTGCTGTCCTTTTAAGTGCACCCATAATTATTATTATTATATACAATTTTTAATAGACAAACAGGCCTTTCTTATGATGCCCTATATGGGTACATAAAATAACAAATAGGAATTTAATACTGAAATTTTTTTTGTAATCTTCTTTATAACCATTTCTACATAAGTAGCGTAGCTAAAGAAAAATACCTTCAAATAGATTCATTAGTTTGTCCTAATATTAGTAATATCCCATATGTCTAGGTCTCCCAGTAATTTATGGCAATTATAGGCCAAATACTACAAAGATGGAATGATTTGTTTAAGAAGACCAACAAATTTTTAGCGTTTTTGTTATCACTCTTTTTAAACAAAAATAGAGCCTTGTGGGGTGTGTGTTTTTTGGTTTACTTTTTAATGACACGATGAGTCCACGGATCATCTTAATTACTAATGGGAATACCACTCCCGCCCTGTAGGAGGCAGCAAAGAGCACCACAGCAAAGCTGTTAAATAGCTCCTCCCTTCCCTCCGACCCCAGTCATTTTCTTTGCCTACGTTTAGTGCAAGGAGGTGGTAAATTAGGTGTTAGAAAAGATTCTTCAATCAAGAGTTTATTATTTTTAAAGTAGTACAAGATTGTGCTGCTTTGTCCTGGGGTGTAGCCTTAGTCTACTTCAGTCTCTTCAGTAGAGCAGTGGTGGCTTTAGAGCAATGGGAACTTGTGGGACATAATTCTCACTGCGCCTCCCATACTGATGCTGCCCTACTTCTGTAAGACTGAGGGATCTTACTGAGTTTTTTTTTTCTTTTATCACAGGTCCATAGGAGGGAGAGGACGTCTTAAACCTGGGAACTGCCTTTCTGTCAGGCAGAAGATGAGATAAGTGCTGATTTTATTTCTGGGGGTAGAAAGAAATCTCAGAAAAAGTTTGGGCACTTTATTATTTTTATTCAAGCCTCATTAAAATTGGGATAGATTCTCCTAGTGTGTTAGGGGACACTATGATAGCTTGGACGCAGGCACTGGGGCTAAAGGCGACATGCGACCCTCATCTCCCGGTTGTTTCATAACTAAGATTAACCGACCAGGAGATTACATGTTGACTACTACGACGAGCTTGGGCAAGAGCGAGCTCAGTGCGAGGTGGTTTCTTTGTTAAATTGTACAAACGGACTAAGCAGCTGCCTAAAAAGCTGGTCAGTCCGTTATTTTGCTCCTAGTGGTTCAACTTAGGATAAAAATGGCGATAGAGGAGGTAGCTATCGATACGCCCACGATGGGCGGAGCTTGTATGGCGCCAATTTGGTTGTTCAACTTTTTCCTGTCTCTTCCGGTTATCGGTAGGAACGGAGGATGTTTAGTCTGAGTGTTTGTGCTTAGGAGCCAAACGCTAACCTGAATCAGAATTTTGAGCGGATGGGCTGGCAGGCACCTAAGCAGGGTTAAGCTGAGGTGTAGAGGGGGTTTGCAGCTCTTGCACCTCATGTACCTATTCACCCATTTCTGGCTGCATAAAAATAGTTACTCTTTAAAATTTAAAGAGACAGCAACGTCTGTTATGTGACCCAATACATACATATATTATCATGTCACAGTGCCTTCCTGACTAATTAAACATCTTTAAAGGCACATGAACATTGAGTTTCAATTTAATTAAAAAAGTTAAAACTTTTATTTGATTAGGCCTCATATGTGACTCAGGGTTGTCCAAGAAACCCTACAGAGTGTCATCTTATGTTGTGAGAACTTAACTATAGGAAATTCTCAATAAAATTTTATAGCCCACACATGCAGTGCCCTGCGCTTCAAATCCATTTGGAGTTACTTGCAAGACATCGATTCTATAATGTCCTTAGCGATATCCGTTGCATTGTCTTTTTCCTATGACTACAGGGAAAATGCTTGAGGAAGTGTATTTAATCAGATACAGTAGTAGCTATTCCGAATGTTTCTTCTCTGAAGAGGAAGATACTTCGGTAGTATATGGGGGAAAATCTCAGACTGTCTGGGTAATACCTTTATCTATTACTGAAGTTGTTACTCTCAGTTTAAGCTTGAACACCTCCATTTGTTACCTTAGAAGGTTCTAACTATCCTGAACGACTCCGATATTACTGGCGTAGTCAACCCTAATCAGTACAGTAAAGCTAAACAAGTATTTTGATGTGCCCTCCATGGTGTACGTATTTTTTTTATATATATATATATATATATATATATATATATATATATATATATATATATATATATATATATATATATATATATATATATATATATATACCAGAAACTGGGTACCCCTTTTTCTCCTCTTTAATGGATGTTTTCTGTGTCAGACTCTGAGGAGTCTTGGCTGACGGTTCCCTAGAAGGTAAAATAATGTATGTACACCATGGTTTATAAGGACTACACTCAGTGTTAACATTACTACTGTGGCAAGATATATAAAAAAAAAAGGATATCCAGGACTGGATAAGCGCCTTGAAGTTATCCAACTTCTCTACAGATGCTTGCCTTCAGGGGAAAGTTAAGATTTCAGGCTTTCTATAATGAACCGCAGAGCATTGAGATCCTGGTCTGCGGATGTCTCATCTAAGTCTAAACTTTGGTGATCCCTTACAAGGGAAGGACCTGGTTTGACGGAGATAACTCTATTACGGGAGGTAAGGACTATTCCCTCCCTCAGGATAAGAGCAATAAATCAGACGTCAGAGTAATTTTATTTCCTATCGAATTTTCATGGAAGATTCTTCCACCCCCTCTTCTAAGCGGGAGCAGTCCAAGCCTTCCTGGAGACACAATCAGTCTTGGAATAGGGGAATGCAGTTCAAGAAGGCCTGCTGTTGAATCAATGGCCCACTCAGCCTTTCATCCTGAGGCTTTCCTTCGTCGTTCAAAGAGTAGATACAATCTGGAATGTGATGAAGAGAAGTGCTGCTGCAGTAGAGCTTCCGCCGGGCAAGGGGAAGAGCAGACCAACTACAGATCAAGAGGTGTGTGGAGCCAACCAAAAAAGCGGCGGACAACCACAATGGCAAAATTGAAAAAAGAGAAGTGGAAGGCTGCTGAGCAATAGAACAACAATATTTATTCCAATAAAAAAGGTTAGTAAGACACAACAAACCAGGGGAAGGAAACAGCGATCTTACATGTTTCGCGCACACTTGCGCTTAATCATAGAAGCTGAATACAAGTAGGGACAGCTGTTGTATTTAAAGAGACAACACACCAATGGGATATTTAGTCTGTTAGGTGACGTAACTCATAGGTGTCACACAGACACCCAATTAAGTTCTAAGGTGTGTGTCTACAATCAATGCAACAGATCAAAATAAAAACATACTTATTATACTTGCGAAAGTGAGGCAAAACCTGGCAATTAATATATAGGAAAACATGTCAACATATGGTATTAATAGATTTCAATTATTTGCAAGTAATGTATACAAATATGTTGTACAATGAATACATGTTCAAAAACAGAAAAACAAAAAAGGAAAAACAAAATTCAATGATAAATGTGACATAGCAGCAATTCTTTTTTGAAGAATAAAGTGTCATAAAATACAAAGAATTAATTAATGAGGGTCAGTGTGGATAAATAAATATATATATATATACCAACAAAACTCACAGAATGACACTAAAAATTCAAAAATGGAATAATGAGAAAATAATCCTATTTCATAAAGTGGCAACGGTGTGAGTGTCATACCCACAAGTTTCTATATGTAAACAATCGTGCACAATTTCAAGAAATTTCTTCATTAACTACAATTCATAAATAATCCATGAAAGAATTAATAAAAAATATTTCATAAGAAATTTGGAAACTAGACACAATTTATGCATTCACAATTCATCTATACAACTTCAAAACTTAAAAAAACACATTGTCACTATAAAAATACCACAATATTCCTATAGCACAAGGAAACAATCACTATATGATGTGACTAAAGATATGTACTTTTAGGGTATGTTAAAATATATGTTAAAGTATGTACTAATATGAAAATATATGTACAACTATCCTTATATGTACCTAGCTAATCCACATAATATCCCATTCTAAATTCATACCCAAGGGTGACCTGGTTTTAAGTTTATAGATCCAAAACAGTTCTTTTCTATCTAGGATCTTAGAAATATCTCCTCCTCTATAAGGGGTTCTTGCCAGGTCAATAACTTTAATTTTCAACCTGGGTACATTTGTGAGATGAAAAAGATTAAAATGTTTTGCTACAGCTGAATCTTTGTTAAACATTTTTATGTCTCTAAGGGTTCTAGTAGACTGTCCTACATATTGGGCTCCACAAAGTAGGCAGTCCAATAAATATACTATATGATTGGTAAGACATGTGGCATAAAAATCCATCTCAAACGATTGACCTGTAACCTTGCTACAGAACCTTTTAGTGAAATCCATAGTCTCACATGTAAGGCAATTTGAAAGGTGAGCCCTAAAATTACAAATACCCCTTAGCCAGTTGTCATTGGACTGAGTCTGAGAATTAACTAAGCTAGGAGAAAGCTTAGAAGCCAATGTGGGTGGTTTCTTTGCAACAAATCTGCATTCTTTGATGTAGGGTTGTAAAATCTCATCACCCTTCAATATATGTAAATGCTTTTTAACAATATTACATATGGAATTATATTGTGGGGAAAACTGAGTTGACAAAACAATACTTCGTTCATCTAGGTAGTTTTTGTTACTCTTATTAGTATTGACATTATTGGTACCCACACTGGAGACAACTGAGCCACTGGTATTATCAATACTAGGCGATTGTTCCTTGAGATGAGGTTTCCAATCTTTTTAGATTTTTTTAGATATAATCTGGAGTTTAAGATTTTTCCTCCCAGGGGCAGGTTCTGCCTTCAAGATCTTCTGCAGACCAGGCAGAAAGAGAGGCGTTCTTACACTTGTATGGAACTTCTCTGACCTGGGAGTGATAGTTTCTGTTCCAAAGCAGGAACGAGGTCTGGGTTTCTGCTCTGTTCTGTTTGTGGTTCCCAAGAGGGAACCATCAGACTAATTTTCATTCATTCATGACAACAGAGGAATTAAAGGACGCGTTCCTACATTTTCCTATTCACATGGATTATCACAAGTTTTTAAAGTTTACCTTTGTAGTCAAACACTTTCAATTTTTGGCTCTTCCTTTCGGTTTTGTTACAGCACCCAGAATTTTCTCAAAGGCTCTGGGTTCGCTGTTGGCGGTGCTTCAGGTTACGGGGCATTGCATTGGTGCCCTATCTGGATGACAGCCTGGTCCAGGCGCCACCCTTTCTACAAGCAAGATTCCTCACAACAATATTGTCTTCCTTCCTGCAATCTTTTTTGGTAAAAAGCTGCATAGTTTCAAACACAAGGGTATCTTCCTTAGGAACATTAGATTTCCTATCAAGGTAGTGTTTTCTGACAGAAGTCAGGAATTCAAAGATTTTGATTCTGATCTAGTTCTGCAGTGACCTCCTTGGCCATCAGTGGCTCAGTGCATGGAGGTATTAGGCTGATGGTGGCGGCAATGGACATCAACCCGTTCGGTTTCACCTCAGACCTCTGCAGTTCAACATGCTCAAACAATGGAACAAAGATTATGCGGACTTGTCTCCTCAAATAATGCTGGAGCAGGAGACAAGGGATTCTCTTCAATGGTGGTTATCTCTGGATCATCTCCCCCAGGGAACCTGCTTTCACAGACCATCTTGGGTGATTGACAACAGATGCCAGCCTTCTAGGTTGGGGAACAGTCTGGGGCTCGCTAAAGGTTCAGGGAGTTTGGACTCAGTCAGAGTCTGTTCTACCCATAAACATTCTGGAGCTGAGAGCGATCATCAATGTTTTTCTGGCCTGGCCCCAGTTAGCCTAGTTCCAGTTATCAGGTTCCAGTCGGACAACATAACTTCAGTGACTTACGTCAATCATCAGGGGGGAACGAGGAGTTCCTTAGCGATGATAGAGGTAACCAAAATAATTCAGCGGGCGGAAGCCCACTCTTGCTGTCTGTCGGCGATCCTCATCCCACGGGTGAACAACTGGGAGGCGGACTTTCTGAGCAGGCAGACTTTTCATCCGGCGGAGTGGGATCTCCATCCGGAAGTGTTTTCTAGTCTGATTCTCAGATGGGTCAGCCGGAATTGGATCTCATAGCATCTCGGCAGAATGCCAAGCTTCCAAGGTACGGGTCGAGGTCCAGGGACCCTCAGGCGGTACTAATGCCCTGGCGGCTCCTTGGACCTTCAGTTTAGCATACCTTTTTTCTAACGTTTGCTTTTCTTCCTCGAATCAAGTAGGAGAGGGCCTTGGTGATCCTCATTGCACCTGCTTGGCCTCACAGGATTTGGTATGCGGATCTGGTGGACATGTCATCTCTGCCATCTTGGAAGCGTCAGTTGAGGAAGGACCTTCTACTAAAAGGACCCTTCCTTTATCCAACTGAAGCTGACTGTTTGGAGATTGAAAGCTTATTTTTTTTCCAAGCGGTCATTGAGACCATAATTCAGGTTCGTAAACCTGTAACTAGAAAGATTCACCATGAGAGGGCGTAAATATCTTTCTTGGTGTGTATCCAAGGGCTACTCTTGGAGTAGAGTTGGATTCCTAGAATTTTGTCTTTTCTCCAAGAGGGTTTGGAGAGAGGATTATCTACAAGTAACCCTAAGGGGTCAAATTTCTGCCTTATCTATTTTATTACACAAACGTCTGGCAGATGTTCCAGATGTGCAATCCTTTTGTCAGGCTTTGATCAGGATCAGGCCTTTGTTTAAGTCAGTTACTCCTCCATGGAGTCTTAATTCGGTTCCCAATATTCTGCAAGGGGCTCCATTTGAGCCTATGCATTCCATAGATATTAATTTGCAGTACGAGTCCCCTTACCTTACTTTTCATTCAGATAAGGTAGTTTTACGTACTAAGTTAGGATTTCTTCCTAAGGTTGTTTCTGATCGGAACATTAATCAGGAGATTGTTCCTTCCTTGTGTCCTAATCCAACCTCTCAGAAGGAACGACTTCTGCACAATTTGGACGTGGTTCGGGCTTTAACGTTTTTTCTGCAGGCGACTAAGGATTTTCGTCAGGCTTCTGCTTTGTCTGTGGCTTTCTCAGGAAAACGTAAGACAGAAATCTACGGCTACTTCTCTTTCTTTTTGGCTGGAGAGTATCATACATTTTGCATATGAGACTGTTGGACAGCAGCCTCCAGAGAGAGTTACGGCTCATTCCACAAGGGCTGTTGCTTCCTCACGGGCATTCAAGAATGAAGCTTCTGTGGAATAGATTTGCAAGGCTATAATTTGGTCATCTCTTCACACTTTTTCAAAGTTCTACAAAATTGTCAATTTTGCCTCGGCCGAGGCCGTTTTTGGGATAAAGGTTCTTCAAGCAGTGGTGCCTTTCGTTTAGGTTCCCTGTCTTATCCCTCCCGTATCATCTGTGTACTCTAGCTTGGGTATTGGTTCCCATTAGTAATTAAGATGATCCGTGGACTCGTCGTGTCATTAAAAAGAAAACAAAATTTATGCTTACCTGATAAATGTATTTCTTTTTTGACACGATGAGTCCACAGCCCGCCCTGTTGTTTAGACAGGTTATTTGTATGTTATAAACTCCAGACACCTCTGCACCTTGTTCTTCCTTTCTCTCCTTAACTTCGGTCGAATGACTGGAGTGGGAGGGGAGGAGCTATTTAACAGCTTTGCTGTGGTTCTCTTTGCCGCCTCCTTCAGGGCATGAGTGGTATTCCCATTAGTAATTAAGATGATCCGTGGACTTATCGTGTCAAAGAAATACATTTCAAAAGAGGTGTCACTTGACCCTTTAGCAAAACCCAGTAGGATGAAGGGGATTCTTTAGAGCCCCTTTCCCCTACTTCAGGTTATTGCCATATTTATGAGTCATCTGTAATCTACAGGCAATCTTTCAAGGGCATGACACCCTCATTTAAATGGGCAGACTCCCAGCAACTGCAGGGATTACCTTGTCCACATGGTTAACATAAAGGGGTGTTCTGGCTAGAGGTGGAGAGGGAGACTACATGTCCTCCACATTCAAGACAAGCAGATAAAAGGACATTAAATGCTTTCAGAATTTATTCTAATAGTTTATTTATAACTGTCCCTAATGGGCCTCAGCAGAGCAGATAAGATACTAGGCTTTTAGATTATAACATGGTGGTACTCATTACTTTTTGGAGAGTACAGAGTCATGCGCCTTTGTGGGGTAAGAAGCCACCTCAGAAAAGTTGTACCTCCCCTTCCAAAGTCAAAAAAGAGAGGATGGGGCAAAAAAAGTATTGGCTTTGAGATACATATTTGCCAATAGAGTGATTTGCTGGCAAGTATAAATCAGGTTTTCTCTCAAACACTACTGGAACCATAATCAGGACTGTTGGGTAAGTAGCAAAGCAACCAATATAAATTCAAGGGTGGGATAAAAGAATACTTCTACTTTGGTCTAAGGAAGAATTAGAATAGAAATTAATGTAAATGTCTCCTAGATAGATGATGTAAGCAACTGATATTAACACATACTTAGTTTATATGTCTTACTCATGTATATGGTTTTGCACACAGATTGCTATTCTTCCTGCTCTACATGACTTAAAGTGAAAGTTAATTTTGCTTAAAGGGAATAGAGCAGCAGTTAAAATTCATATCAAATAATAAAGTTGCTAACTTTTTTTTGTAAAGTCAACGTCTGTTAAAATAATTATATTTATACCGATCGCATTATGTAGTGTCTTCCTCTGCCTCCTTGCTGTCTTCCGGGTTATTGCTGGCTTTACTGTTCATCGGACAGACCCGTCATTTACGTAAGGATGCCGTTTGTAGCCGACAAGGAAAAATTGGTGCATGCGCAATGTGATAAACTAATTGTCAGTACTTAGAAAAAGAACATCTCATGTATGCATATAAAGAATGAAAAATAGGCTATGTATAATAGCACAATAATCATTTGTGTATTATCCAAAATTTAGCATTTGCAAAGCTATAAAAAAGTTCTTAAATTGCGGATATAATTTACAAAGCAATGCTTACTGTAGTTCGCATTATCTAAGAAAGATGCATTTTTCAATATTATACTTACAATTACCTATATTTGTGTTTATGGAAACCGCTACGATCACAAGCTCCATGTACCTTTAATGAATGACGAAAACAGGATTCCCTTTTTCTATGTGCATGCGGCTAACGTGAACGCGCTTGAAGAAAAAGAATGAGATCGGAGTTAGCCGCATGCGCACTAGAAGCCGTGGGCGTTTTTCTTGGTGCTCGAGATGTCAATGGGGGAAACCAATCGGTTAGATACTGATGGTTTCGTCACCGCCACAGAATATTATTTCTTTCATGTAATTAGCAAGAGTCCATGAGCTAGTGACGTATGGGATATACATTCCTACCAGGAGGGGCAAAGTTTCCCAAACCTTAAAATGCCTATAAATACACCCCTCACCACACCCACAATTCAGTTTTACAAACTTTGCCTCCGATGGAGGTGGTGAAGTAAGTTTGTGCTAGATTCTACGTTGATATGCGCTCCGCAGCAAGTTGGAGCCCGGTTTTCCTCTCAGCGTGCAGTGAATGTCAGAGGGATGTGAGGAGAGTATTGCCTATTTGAATGCAGTGATCTCCTTCTAAGGGGTCTATTTCATAGGTTCTCTGTTATCGGTCGTAGAGATTCATCTCTTACCTCCCTTTTCAGATCGACGATATACTCTTATATATACCATTACCTCTGCTGATTCTCGTTTCAGTACTGGTTTGGCTATCTGCTATATGTAGATGAGTGTCCTGGGGTAAGTAAGTCTTATTTTCTGTGACACTCCTAGCTATGGTTGGGCACTTTGTTTATAAAGTTCTAAATATATGTATTCAAACATTTATTTGCCTTGACTCAGAATGTTCAACTTTCCTTATTTTTCAGACAGTCAGTTTCATATTTGGGATAATGCATTTTAATTTAACATTTTTTACCTTAAAATTTGACTTTTTCCCTGTGGGCTGTTAGGCTCGCGGGGGCTGAAAATGCTTCATTTTATTGCGTCATTCTTGGCGCTGACTTTTTTGGCGCAAAAATTCTATTTCCGTTTCCGGCGTCATACGTGTCGCCGGAAGTTGCGTCATTCTTTGACGTTATTTTGCGCCAAAAATGTCGGCGTTCCGGATGTGGCGTCTTTTTTGGCGCCAAAAAGCATTTAGGCGCCAAATAATGTGGGCGTCTTATTTGGCGCGAAAAAATATGGGCGTCACTTTTGTCTCCACATTATTTAAGTCTCATTTTTTATTGCTTCTGGTTGCTAGAAGCTTGTTCTTTGGCATTTTTTCCCATTCCTGAAACTGTCATTTAAGGAATTTGATCAATTTTGCTTTATATGTTGTTTTTTTCTTTTACATATTGCAAGATGTTCCACGTTGCAACTGAGTCAGAAGTTACTTCAGGAAAGTCACTGCACAGTGCTGGAGCTACCAAGCTAAGTGTATCTGCTATAAACTTTTTGGTATCTGTTTCTCCAGCTGTTATTTGTATTGCATGTCATGTCAAACTTATTAATGCAGATAAAATTTCCTTTAGTACTGTTACATTACCTGTTGCTGTTCCGTCAACATCTAATTTTCAGAGTGTTCCTGATAACATAAGAGATTTTATTTTTTAAATCCATTAAGAAGGCTATGTCTGTTATTTCTCCTTCTAGTATACATAAAAGTCTTTTAAAACTTCTCTTTTTTCAGATGAATTTTTAAATGAACATCATCATTCTGATACTGATAATGGTTCTTCTGGTTCAGAGGTTTCTGTCTCAGAGGTTGATGCTGATAAATCTTTGTATTTGTTCAAGATGGAATTTATTCGTTCTTTACTTAAAGAAGTGTTATTTGCATTAGAAATAGAGGATTCTGGTCCTCTTGATTCTAAATGTAAACGTTTAAATAAGGTTTTTAAATCTCCTGTAGTTATTCCAGAAGTGTTTTATCTCCCTGATGCTATTTCTGAAGTAATTTCCAGGGAATGGAATAATTTGGGTAATTTATTTACTCCTTCTAGACGTTTAAGCAAATTATATCCTGTGCCATCTGACAGATTAGAGTTTTTTGAGACAAAAATCCCTAAGGTTATAGGGCTATCTCTACTCCTGCTAATGTACTACTATTCCTACGGCAGATAGTACTTCATTTAAGGATCCTTTAGATAGGAAAATTGAATCCTTTCTAAGAAAAGCTTACTTATGTTCAGGTAATCTTCTTAGACCTGCTATATTTTTAGCGGATGTTGCTGCAGCTTCAACTTTTTGATTAGAAGCTTTAGAGCAACAAGTAACAGATCATAATTTTATAGCATTATTATTATTCTATAACATGCTAATAATTTTATTGGTGATACCATCTTTTGATATCATTAGAGTTGATGTCAGGTATATGTCTCTAGCTATTTTAGCTAGAGAAGCTTTATGGATTAAACTTGGAATGCTGACATGTCTTCTAAGTCATCTTTGCTTTCCCTTTCTTTCCAGGGTAAATAATCATTTTAGTTCTTTTCCTTACAAGGAACAAAAGCCTGATCCTTCATCCTCAGGAGCGGTATCAGTTTGGAAACTATTTCCAGTTTGGAATATATCCAAGCCTTATAGAAACCTATAGCCAGCTCCTAAGTACCTATGAAGGTGCGGCCCTTATTCCAGCTCAGCTGGTATGGGGCAGATTACGTTTTCTTCAAAGAAATTTGGATCAATTCCGTTCTTAATCTCTGGTTTCAGAAACATTGTTTCAGAAAGGTACAGAATTGGCTTCAAGTTAAGGCCTCCTGCTAAGAGATTCTTTTCTTTCCCGTGTCCCAGTTACCACAGCAAAGGCTCAGCATTTCTGTAATGTGTTTCAGATCTAGAGTTGGCTGGAGTATTTATGCCAGTTCCAGTTCTGGAACAGGGGCTGGGGTTTTGTTTTATCTCTTCATTTGTACCAAAGAAGGTCAATTCCTTCAGACCAGTTCCGGATCTGTCATTATTGAATCGTTATGTTAGGATACCAACATTCAAGATGGTTACTGTAGGACTATCCTGCCTTTTGTTTAGCAAGGGCATTATATGTCTACAATAGATTTACAGGATGTGTATCTGCATATTCCGATTCATCCAGATCACTTTTAGTGTCTGAGATTCTCTTTTTAGACAAGCATTACCAGTTTTGTGGCTTTACCGTTTGGCCTAGCCTCAGTTCCAAGAATTTTTTTCAAAGGTTCTCGGTGCCCCTTTTTTCTGTAATCAGAGAATAGGGTTTTGGTATTTCCTTATTTGGACGATATCTTGGTACTTGCTCAGTCTTCTCATTTTCGAAGAATCTCATACGAATCGACTTGTGTTGTTTCTTCAATTTCATGGTTGGAGGATCAATTTACCATTCAGTTCATTGATTCCTCAGACAAGGGTAACCTTTTTAGGTTTCTAGATAAATTCAGTGTCTATGACTCTGTCCTTGTCAGACAAGAGAAGTTTAACATTGATATCAGCTTGTCAAAACCTTCAGTCACAATCATTCCCTTTGGTAGCCTTATGCATGGAAATGTTGGGTCTTAGGACTGCCGCATCAGATGCGATCTCCTTTGCTCGTTTTCACATGCGACCTCTTCAGCTCTGTATGCTGACCCAATGGTGCAGGGATTACTCAAAGATATCTCAATTAATATCTTTAAACCGATTTTACAACACTCTCTGACATGGTGGACAGATCACCATCGTTTAGTTCAGGGGGCTTCTTTGTTCTTCCGACCTGGACTATAATCTCAACAGATGCAAGTCTTACAGGTTGGGGAGCTGTGTGGGGGTATCTGACGGCACAAGGGGTTTGGGAATCTCAGGTGGTGAGATTTCCGATCAATATTTTGGAACTCCGTGCAATTTTCAGAGCTCTTCAGTCTTGGCCTCTTCTCAAGAGAGAGTTGTTCATTTGTTTTCAGATAGACAATGTCACAACTGTGGCATACATCAATCATCAAGGAGGGACTCACAGTCCTCTGGCTATGAAAGAAGTATCTCGAATTTTGGTTTGGGCGGAATCCAGCTCCTGTCTAATCTCTGCGGTTCATATCCCAGGTATGGACAATTGGAAAGCGGATTATCTCAGTCGCCAAACGTTGCATCCGGGCGAATGGTCTCTTCACCCAGAGGTATTTCTTCAGATTGTTCAAATGTGGGAACTTCCAGAAATAGATCTGATGGCTTCTCATCTAAACAAGAAACTTCCCAGGTATCTGTCCAGATCCCGGGATCCTCAGGCGGAGGCAGTGGATGCATTATCACTTCCTTGGAAGTATCATCCTGCCTATATCTTTCCGCCTCTAGTTCTTCTTCCAAGAGTAATCTCCAAGATTCTGAAGGAATGCTCGTTTGTTCTGCTGGTAGCTCCGGCATGGCCTCACAGGTTTTGGTATGCGGATCTTGTCCGGATGGCCTCTTGCCAACCGTGGACTCTTCCGTTAAGACCAGACCTTTTGTCTCAAGGTCCTTTTTTCCATCAGGATCTGAAATCCTTGAATTTAAAGGTATGGAGATTGAACGCTTGATTCTTGGTCAAAGAGGTTTCTCTGACTCTGTGATTAATACTATGTTACAGGCTCGTAAATCTGTATCCAGAGAGATATATTATAGAGTCTGGAAGACTTATATTTCTTGGTGTCTTTCTCATCATTTTTCTTGGCATTCTTTTAGAATACCGAGAATATTACAGTTTCTTCAGGATGGTTTAGATAAGGGTTTGTCCGCCAGTTCCTTGAAAGGTCAAATCTCTGCTCTTTCTGTTCTTTTTCACAGACAGATTGCTATTCTTCCTGATATTCATTGTTTTGTACAAGCTTTGGTTCGTATAAAGCCTGTCATTAAGTCAATTTCTCCTCCTTGGAGTTTGAATTTGGTTCTGGGGGCTCTTCAAGCTCCTCCATTTGAACCTATGCATTCATTGGATATTAAATTACTTTCTTGGAAAGTTTTGTTCCTTTTGGCCATCTCTTCTGCCAGAAGAGTTTCTGAATTATCTGCTCTTTCTTGTGAGTCTCCTTTTCTGATTTTTCATCAGGATAAGGCGGTGTTGCGAACTTCTTTTGAATTTTTACCTAAGTTGTGAATTCCAACAACATTAGTAGAGACATTGTGGTTCCTTCATTATGTCTTAATCCTAAGAATTCTAAGGAGAAATTGTTGCATTCTTTGGATGTTATTAGAGCTTTGAAATATTATGTTGAAGCTACTAAGTCTTTCCGAAAGACTTCAAGTTTATTTGTTATCTTTTCCGGTTTTAGAAAGGCCAGAAAACTTCTGCCATTTCTTTGGCATCTTGGTTGAAATCTTTAATTCATCTTGCCTATGTTGAGTCGGGTAAGACTCCGCCTCATAGGATTACAGCTCATTCTACTAGGTCAGTTTCTACTTCCTGGGCGTTTAGGAATGAAGCTTCGGTTGATCAGATTTGCAAAGCGGCAACTTGGTCCTCTTTGCATACTTTTACCAAATTCTACCATTTTGTTGTATTTTCTTCTTCTGAAGCAGTTTTTGGTAGAAAAGTACTTCAGGCAGCGTTTTCAGTTTGAATCTTCTGCTTATGTTTTTTCATTATACTTTATTTTGGGTGTGGATTATTTTCAGCAGGAATTGGCTGTCTTTATTTTATCCCTCCCTCTCTAGTGACTCTTGTGTGGAAAGATCCACATCTTGGGTAGTCATTATCCCATACGTCACTAGCTCATGGACTCTTGCTAATTACATGAAAGAAAACATAATTTATGTAAGAACTTACCTGATAAATTCATTTCTTTCATATTAGCAAGAGTCCATGAGGCCCGCCCTTTTTTTGTGGTGGTTATGATTTTTTTGTATAAAGCACAATTATTCCAATTCCTTATTTTATATGCTTTCGCACTTTTTTCTTATCACCCCACTTCTTGGCTATTCGTTAAACTGAATTGTGGGTGTGGTGAGGGGTGTATTTATAGGCATTTTAAGGTTTGGGAAACTTTGCCCCTCCTGGTAGGAATGTATATCCCATACGTCACTAGCTCATGGACTCTTGCTAATATGAAAGAAATGAATTTATCAGGTAAGTTCTTACATAAATTATGTTGTTTTTTTTTATCACAGGTGGAGGAACGCATTTTCAATTGAACACTATCCGCAATAAAAAAAGGTATTAAGACAATGAGCATTACAAAATCATGAATTAAACTGCACATTATTTTGAATGTAATTTCGGATTATAAATAGCTCAACCTCTGACTTAACTTTCACTTTAAAAACAATGTATGCCCTGTAGGATGCAGTCAGTCACATGCAGGGCTCAGTCAGATTGGCATGTAGGGTGCAGTCAGAATATTGAGGTGCTAAATATGCAACTTTACAAGCTAGGAAACACATTTGCATATATAACAAATTGTAAATATATTAGCCAGGACCTCATTATTATGAACTGTGGCTGTGTAATTTGTAAAACCCCTGATAACACAAGTATAGAGCTGCATACACTGTACCTGGCACAGGTAGTCCCTGTATAGCCGCAGCAGAAAGGTGTTGATCACCTCTCTCTTTCCTTTCTCATTTCAGTTACTGCTTATCTGACATTTCTTCCTGTATGGCCTCTCACCACCTTAAAGGGACAGTATACACCACTGTTCATATAACTGCATGTAATAGACACTACTATAAAGAATAATATACACAGATACTGATCTAAAAATTCAGTATAAAACCGTTTAAAAAAAACTTACTTGGGGGCGGAGCTAGCCTTTGTGGAGAGAGGACGTGCTGTGTGTGAGCTCCTGAGCAAATTTTTACAAATTTTATTAATTTCACCACTTAAAAGTGACTTTCAATGTACTTTGGAGCGATCTTTATGCTCTTTTGAGAGGTGCTTAACTTAAGAAGGCAAAGGATCGAGAGACATTCACACCGCTCCCTCTGTGTCAGAAAATATCGGAGCCGATCTTGCAGAGGCATCACAACCTGACCGGAGCCTACAGAAACCTTCACCCGACTGATTGGGACACACAGAGGAGGTATTTGCACATTGAGGAGCGGGTGAGTCAGAAAGTTATTTAGACCCGCATCCCTTGACAGATAAGCCCACCGGTAACACAAATATAAAAGGGCGCGAAAGCACGCCATTACTATTCAGTGAAACCCGGAAGAGAAGGGGGGAGGCGGCCCCGGAGCGGGACATTGTACAATAAACGGGGGCTTTGTCTCTACAACTAAAAAGGCAATAAAAGTTAAATCCAAAAATTAACGCCATTAAAAGAACAAAAGCACACAAATATTGGATATTGGGAATAGACCCTACAAATTAGAGCTTGACTGACACTCTAACAACACATGATCCTTTTGTACCTTCGCACTCCATAATATAAAGAGGATTCCTCTCAACACCCTCTCCCCTTTCCCGCCAGCCCTGAGTGGTGGCGGGTCATACCCCCTATACCCTTTCCCGAGATCATCCTGTGAGGATAACTGCCCTGGGGAGAGGGCAACCACTGATTTACTCCACAACAGAGGCTACCTCTGAAATAACACTACAGAATAGTCACTTGTGATATAAGAACCACAACACTATCTGGGCAATACATATTGCAGCTTCTACCTGCCAATAGTTGATCTATAGCCATTCCCTAGGAGTTACATTCAACCAAAGAAGCGGAGACCACCTGGGGAATAGAATGTAAATAACACCCTGATTACTATAGGGGGAACAGGAAATTTAATATCATAATGCTTACAACATCAATGTGAGTCTCAATATGCAATGAGAAGAAAAAGCATACCTCTTGTCTACCCGAATGCACTGCCTGCCTAACTATACAATATATAAACAAGTCTGAATGGTCAATCCTTTTGAATAGGGTCACAGTTTATACCCCTGGCAGCCCAATAATAAATAGCAACCCCAACTGCCAGCAATATAGACCCTCCTCCTGCGTTTTATATTTGCCTCAATTATCTCTACATCGCAGAATCATGGCCTCTAAAAGACCCACTAAAGGGGATAAAACAATAAAATCCACATCTGTATCCACTTTCTTTAAAAACTCTCAAACAAATAAACAACAAACAGACGCAGAAATGGAAGAAGAATCTGACATTGATTCTCAATTACTACCACAAGATAAAAGCCCACTAACAAAAGCTGATCTCAGAAATTTAGAATCCAAGAAAGACATTGCAGACAATTTTGAAAAACTGTGGGAGAAAATTGATTCAATACACTCATCTGTCACCAATAGCCTCTCTGACATCAAATCCGACTTAATGGAGATGGGAAACAGGATTGAGACACTGGAAGACCAAAAAGATGCCATGGTAGATCAAATGGATGAAATGTCTCAAACCATGTCCTCTCAACAACAAATGTTGGAAGAATTTCAAGACAAATTGGAGGATATGGAAAACAGAAGCAGAAGGAACAATATTCGCCTCAAAGGTGTTCCAGAGGAAGTGAGCCCTGCAGAAATTCCAGCTTATCTCACCCAACTTTTCATGCAGATTACAAACTCCACAGCTGACTATATCTACCATATAGAGAGAGCACACAGGGCCTTTAAAGCCAAATCCAAAATGGGTCTTCCCCCAAGAGATATCATAATCAAACTAACCTTCTTCCCAGATAAAGAAAAAATCCTACAAGCAGCAAAGAAACATCCCACGTATAAATATCAAGGCAACGTGATACAGTTTTATCAGGATCTCAGTGTCAGGACATTACAAAGGAGAAGTGCCCTACGTCCTCTCACTACTCTACTTAGGAAACACCAGATCTTATACAGATGGGGATTCCCGTTTGCTTTACATATCACAAAAGACTCTAAAACAATTACGCTTAAAGACCCAGAAGACATACCTGAAATCTGCAAGATTTTAGGTTTAGAGACACCTATAATCCCGACTACAGCGCAGAACCCAGAGAAAAATAAAGACCCAGACAGACAACCTGATTCATCTAAATGGCAGACTATCAACCACAAAAAACAAAAAACTAAAGAAACAAGAGGGAAAATATCCTAGATGACAACAGATCCATCTTGAAGACATAAATAAATGGAATCCATTTTTTTTTGGAGTCTGAGACTTGTGGAAGCTGATTGAAGGAACACGCCACAAAGATAACTCTAGATTACCTTTAAAACATCTGGAATTACAGTTTTATGTTTCCTTTTCTGGAGGCATGATCCTCTTCACTGACACTTCTTCTCAGAGACTCTTACCAATATCTCAATATAGAAGTTATAAGATGTTATGGGACTTTTAGTTTCCCCCAGAGTATAATAATATAATATAATTTTTTTTTTTTTTTACCTAATTTGTTCTTATGATACTTCAAAGTTCATTCTCCAGGGGTCCTACTGTTGGGGACCCTAAATTGCTTCTTATAATGTTATTAACACTGTATTTCTTTTCTAGCTCCCTCCCCATCCCCAGTGACGACACAACACAGTTCACCAATCATAATCCCGAGCACCTACAATCTATACCACTAGGTTTTCGATCCAGGGACCCACAGGTAATGAATCTTCTGCTGCACCGGTACACAACAGACACACCATCATGATCCCTAGAATAAAGATATTATCCCATAATGTAAGGGGACTAAATACTGACATAAAAAGACGCATGGCAATGACACAATACACCTCCCTGCATGCTAACATTTTATTTCTTCAAGAGACTCATCTACTTAAAGATAGAATCCCGAAGTAATGGGCGAAATACTTCAATACCCATTATCACTCCACAGCAACAGCTAAAAAAAGGGGCACATCTATTCTCATACACTCCTCGCTTAATTTCACACAAGAAGAGGTAATTGCAGACACTGAAGGGAGATATATAATAGTAAAAGGGAGAATCTTAGACTCGGAAATTACTCTTTGCAACGTCTATGCACCAAACGAAAATCAACATAACTTCTTTCAACATATCTCATACCTACTCACACAATGGTCCCACATTAAAATATTTATAGCAGGAGACTTCAATATCACCATGTTGCCTATTGAACCCAGGGAACCTAGACCCTTAAAGGGACACTGTACCCAAAAAAATTATTTCGTGATTCAGATAGAGCATGCAATTTTAAGCAACTTTCTAATTTACTCCTATTATCAATTTTTCTTCGTTCTCTTGCTATCTTTATATGAAAAAGAAGGCATCTAAGCTTTTTTCTTGGTTCCACACTCTGGACAGCAGTTTTTGATTGGTGGATGAATTTATCCACCAATCAGCAAGGACAACCTAGGTTGTTCACCAAAAATGGGCCGGCATCTAAACTTACATTCTTGCATTTCAAATAAAGATACCAAGAGAATAAAGAACATTTGATAATAGGAGTAAATTAGAAAGTTGCTTAAAATTGCATGCTCTATCTGAATCACGAAATACATTTTTTGGGTACAGTGTCCCTTTAACCAACAAACTAGACATAATCGCATAGTCAAAGCAATACAGGAAACCTTACTACCTCACTCCCTGATAGATACATGGGCCACACTATATGGTGCGACTAATGACACTACATTTTATTCAGCACCACACAAGTCCTACATCAGATTAGATTATATATATGTAAGTCAGATACTACAGCCCCTGTTACACAGCTCACAGATTCATGCCTGTGTGTGGTCTGACCACTCGATCATCACTTTACAGATGGAGGGGCTATGTGACCCCCACAGAAGTAAGACATGGACCTTTGATAGGTCATGCATCAGAAACCCCCAGACACATGACAATATACTTAAGCTCCTCACTGAATATTGGAACATTAATACTGACACAGCAACTAACCCAGGGATCACGTGGGCGGCCCACAAAGCAGTATTAAGGGGGATACTTATTAAAGAAAAAGAAATACAGACCAGGACATACAGACAACAATTAAAACAACCCCACACAGAAATCGAAGACTTAGAAAAAAAACATAAAATTACTAAAACAGCGGTCATTCAGAAAACTCTCCAATCTAAAAAATCAGCACTAGCCACTCTCCTTCAATCACGAGCCATTAGAGCCAGCCAGAATCAACAAGCACAGTACTTTTTATTCGCAAATAAACCAGATAGATACATGGCACATAAAATTCAAGAACGTTGTAGGGCCTCGGTAATTTCCTCAATTGAGATATCCACTAATTCAATGACCTCACACCCTCAGGAAATAGTAGACACCTTTGCAGCTTACTATGGTGACTTATATGACGGGAGAAAGGTTTTGCATTATACAAAGACAGAGACACTTACCTCAACTTTTTGTAATCAAGACCTACTGCAAACTTTCAGAGGATCAAAGGGAAACCCTGAATGCACCTATATCCTCCATAGAGGCGCTTGGGGCTATCAGAGACCTCAAACCAGGGAAGGCGGCGGGACCAGACGGCTTCCCCGGCGAATACTATAAGCTTTTTAAAACCACGTTAATCCCACATCTGATTAAATTTTGTAACTATATTATGGAGGGGGGGTTGTTCCACCTGAGCTGCTGGCTGCAAAAATAGTAGTAATCCCTAAGCCGGGGAAGGACCACAAAAAATGCCAAAATTAACGCCCGATATCCCTAATTAACCAAGACCTTAAAATTTTTACTAAAATAATAGCGAACCGACTTAAACATATTATACCCCAACTAGTACACCCGGATCAGGTGGGTTTTATCAAAGGTAGGGAAGCCCCAGACAATATACGCAAGGTAACTAATCTAGTTCAGACCCTAACAGACTCAAAAACGCCTTCTCTGCTCCTATCGCTGGATGCGGAGAAGGCGTTTGATCGCATTGACTGGGAATATATGTTTTTGGTGTTACACAAAATGGGGTTTGAGGGAGCCATTGTGAGAGCATTGAGGGCTATATATTCCACACCGGGAGCTCAGGTCTCATAAGCGGGATATAAATCTCAACCCTTCCCAATTCGTAACGGGACCAGACAGCGGTGCCCTCTGTCTCCGTTGCTTTTTGCTCTATGTATAGAGCCTCTAGCCGCTAAAATCCGCTCACATACAGACATCACAGGAGTTAAGACGACTAAAATGGAATATAAAATGGCCTTGCGATGGGGCGGAGTTTGGCCACGCAGGCGGATGGCTGGGCACTAACTGAGCTCCCAATCCCAAGGACAGATAATGGCATAATATCAGGCATACAACAATCTTAATTGAGCAAAATTGTCAGCTACATTCCTGTGTGAGCGACCTGCAACGTTACAACTCAGTGAAAACCCGCAGCAAGCAGGCTTGGAGGCAGAAAAACAAACAGGCAGCGCGACACACGCAGTAAGAGGAGACCGGAGGGCCGCAACACATAAAAACGGCAGTGAGCCCTGAGACTGTCTGCTGAATCCACTAAATATATAAATCTATCTGCAATTCTTGCCTACTTGGTGACACATAACCTAACAACTTACCCGAGGTGAGCTGACTGCATCAGAAACGGAACAGCCGCCCTGCCGGAGAGAGACCACCCACGTGGTTACGGAGCCAACCGACCGGATCTAAAAGTAAGACAGCTGCACGGCAGCAACAAGACCACTACTGTTTTCTTACAACACATAGGCATTAAAGCATATTGGGGCCTACAACACGGCTGGGGCTCAGTATATCCGGTGTTGCGTCTTTCAGCACCGCATGATCCACACGCCCTACTCCATACCAGGCACAGAATATTAACACTCTAGGAAAGGCCCACAACTTTATCTAGTAATATATCCCTAAAAAATTCACTTTAATTCAGGGGGACACTGTGGGTGAATAAGAACTGCTGTACACAAATACCCCTAACACCTGCATATAAAAGAGGGGTTACTGTAAACACAACACAACCTAACACTCTTCTTAAAGGGAATGCCTAATAAAAAACTGCACAAAGCGGAGAAAAACACCACTGCAAGGCCGTTAAACCGCTACCTTAAGCAGCTGGACAATATCCCTGCTCCACAAATAAATAACATGGAAGCAGATCAGCAGTCCCTACCTAGCGCTGCACAAGCAGCACAAGCAAAAGGTCACACACAACCTCTAACTAAGGGAGACCTCCAACATCTGTCATCCAAGGAGGACATACAAGGGGTTCTGCAGGAGATGCGCAGTCTCTTTGGAGACCTTAAAAAGGACATGACTGCATTGGATTGCAGAGTTACCAAAATAGAACAAGACCACACAGCAACATTTAATGCAACCCAAAACAACAGCAGAGATCTACTTCAACAACAAACTACAATACAGCTCCTGTCAGAGAAAATGGAGGAATTAGGAAATCGTTGTCGTAGAAACAACATAAGAGTTAGAGGCGTAACTGAAACTATCCACCCCCCTGCTATTGAGGGCTACCTACAGAGTCTCTTCAGAACTATCAAAGATACACCAGACTCCCCTGACATAGTCATGGAAAGGGCACACAGAGCCCTGAGACCACGGCCCCCACCTAAGGCCCCACCTAGAGACATAATAATAAGATTCCTTAACTTTAAGGACAAAGAAAACATCCTTAAGCATGCCAGAGCTAAACAGGTTATCATGCATGCAGGTGAAGAAATCCAGCTGTTTTCAGACATCTCACCAATAACGTTACAGAAACGAAGGGAGCTGAGCTTCATAACCCAAACACTCAGAGACCATAAAGTGCAGTACCGATGGGGTTTTCCGGTCTCACTAATAGCTACGCACAACAACAGCACTGCAGTCTACAGACCTGGAGGAGATATACCAGCCTTCTACTCAGCACTCTCCATAAAGGGGGGCAATCTGGAACCCAGAGTACAGCAAAGGAGGGAAGCCCCGACTCAGCCAGACTGAGAAAGACATTCAGCTATGTTCACACTAAATATTGCTGCTGAGAACCGTACGGCCTGAATGGTGACTATTCTAGGCCTTGACAGCATGCTCAACCTCATGACTGTATCCTTTTTTCTTAACTATTATGCTACCTAACACAGAGTAGCGCATGTTTGAATGTAATTCTCATCCATTTAGTTTAAATGTTACTAGTTGTTGTTGTGTTGAATGTATATCCATCTATGTTTGTTTATTACACCAGGTCTATTACTTAGGCGCTCATATAGGCAGTTTTATTTTGTTATCTTGTTAACTTGCTCAGATGCTGATTTACAGTGGGAAATTTTATCTAAAAGTGAAGCAATAATATATTTTAACCTTCCCCTTCCCTTCCACTCCCCCTTCTTCCCGGTATATCCTCATCTATCACCTACCCCTTGCAACTTTTTTACTGTTAAGCTCATCTTTCGAGCAACCCCGAGCATATCTTCATCATAATGCACCAGATCCACCTATAGCTTACACAGTCTACACACCCCACAAAACGTGGGAGGGGGGGAAAAAAACAAAAACAAAAAAAAAAAAAAAAAAAACTAAGACCTTATATACATTTACCCCAACTATAGGAATTGGATTAACACGATCTAACCATGCTACATTGTGCACACCCCCCCTATTACTACTACACCACAGGCATATATCAAATATCTTAAGCTGCTATACAATGTGGACCCATTTAACACACCTATTATGCTAATCTCCAACGCAGAGGGCAACATTATCCGCTCTCCCTTTCCCTATCCTCCCTACCCCCATGCCAACCTCCATCTTTACCCTTCCCCCTCCAGGTGCTTTATTCAACCTAGGCTTCACTTATTGCACTATCTGCTATATTTCCACATGTATTGTTAATAGGTTCTGTATTGCCGTTGTATACAATTGTATCTTGACGGGGAGATCTCCCATCGTCGAGAACAATAGAATGTAAACAAAGTTATCTGTCCTGGGGTTACAACCCCGATAGACACCAATTTTACTGTCTGATTCCTCCTACCAACTTTTCTTTGTACTCTCTCTTGCCTCTGGTGTCGGGCACCCGTATAAAGCGCCTCCTCTAGGTCGCTTTTCCTTCACTGTTTTTTCAAAACTCTCTTAAACTCAATACTTTTCTTCTGTTTGCTCATTTATTCCCCCTTTCTGAATTAACCTAATTCCCTTCTTCCTTCCCTTATCCCCGCTTCCCCCTTTTTTTTTTTTTTTTTTTTTTTTTTTTCACCCTTTATTTACAGCATGGCTAGCAGGTTCCGCTCACACTACCTTACAATGACGTCCATAAACGCGAAGGGGCTTAATAGCCCCGGCAAGCGTTCAATAGCTTTGAAAGAAATACAGAGACTAAACACTCAAATACTTTTTGTACAAGAAACGCACTTCCGTAGAAATAGGGAGCCAAGATGGTCTGATAACACATACACCACAGCATACTTTTCATCAGGGGCAGAAAAGAAGGGAGGAGTGGGCATACTGATACATAGGGCAGTACCTTTCCAGCTAGAGCAAGTTGAAAAGGACACAGATGGCCGACTCTTGTTGGTGAGAGGCACACTTTATGGACACCCAATTACCCTTGTTTGTGTGTATGCCCCTAATGTGTCACAACATCAATTTATTAAAAAAGCGCTTAAAGCACTACTTGATCACTCAAAAGGACCTGTATTCATGGCTGGAGATCTGAATGTCCCTATAGATCCGCAACTTGACACCTCCAACGGAGTATCCAATGTACCCAATAAGACAATCAAAGCTATCAAGACCTCCTTTGCTGACGCACAACTCCACGATGTGTGGAGGACAATACACCCAACACAACGTGACTATACTTATTACTCCGCCCCACACAACAAATATTCTCGCATAGACTATTTCTTCACGGACTCGACAGGACTAGATATGGTGGCCAATGCAAGCATAGGTTCAATCACTTGGTCGGACCATGCGCCGGTTACCTGCAACATAGAGTGGCCTGACATCCCTACGACAGCATATATATGGAGACTAGACGACTCCCTACTTGAAACCCCCTTGATAGCTGACGACATACGTAAATCATTAACGGAATATTTCTCTCTAAACGACCCGACGGGAACCTCCCGACTGATTACCTGGGAAGCGCACAAATGCGTGATTCGTGGTGAATTCCTTAAACACAAAGCCAGGCTAATTAGACAATACAGAGACAAACACACTACCCTACTTCAAAAAATCAGGACGTTGGAAACTGCACACAGGTGTGACATGACGTCCCTGACCACGAAAAACCTTCTCATGGAAGCTAAACAAGACCTAAACAATCACCTAATGACGGCTTTTCATACACGCTTACTTAGGAATAAACAAAGGTATCATGAGGGGGGAAATAAACCTGGCAAATTGCTTGCTAGATCAATTCGTAGAACACAACTAAAAATGTATATACACTCCCTGACTTCCAAAGACGGTTCCAAAGTAAAAGGCACCAAGCAGATAGCAGAAATTTTTCATTCATATTACAGTAAACTGTATAACTTGACGCAGACAACAGACAACACACATACAGCAGAACAGCTGCGCTGTCAAAATGACAATCAAATACGAGAATACCTAACCGACATACACTTACCCCGACTGTCTGAACCTGAGGCGAATATGCTGAATGCCCAAATAACACTAGATGAGGTATCTAAAGCGATTAAAGACCTCCCTGGAGGGAAATGCCCGGGCCCGGATGGCCTCACCCCTAGATATTATAAGAAATATCTCCCGGAGCTAGCCCCACATATAATACAATTATTTAACGATTTGAGAGACGACCCTAAATTGTCAAATGCTATGTTAGAAGCGCACATCACAATCATCCCCAAGCGAGGCAAAGAACCTACCACCCCAGCAAATTTCAGACCCATTTCCCTGCTAAATACTGATGTAAAGATTTTGGCCAAAATCCTAGCAAATCGACTAAATCTCCATCTTCCAAAATTAATTTCTCCGGACCAGGCCGGATTTATACCGGGCAGGGAGGCCCGCGATAACACCACCAAAGTATTACAGCTGATCAGCTACGCAAGAGCCGAGGGCGTACCCATGGCTCTCTTCTCCACCGACGCGGAGAGGGCCTTCGACCGTGTCGGCTGGACTTTTCTGCGTCGAGTGATGGAATCAATGAACTTTGGAGAACCCTTCCTGAATATGGTATTTGCCCTGTACTCCTCCCCCTGCGCGCGTGTGAGGGTGAATGGGTCACTTTCAGACTCATTCCATATCACAAACGGGACGAGACAGGGGTGTCCCTTGTCGCCGCTCCTTTTTGCGTTATCCATCGAGGCCCTAGCTCACAGAGTCAGGCGCAATGAAGGGATTAGGGGCGTTAGGGTAGGCGACGTGGAGCATAAACAGGCACTATATGCCGATGATGTTCTGTATACCCTTACAAATATAGACACTTCAGTACCAGAACTCCTTAAAGAACTGGACTTATACGGCACTGTCTCGAACTTCCACCTTAATTTGGGGAAGTCTGAGCTTCTAAATATTACGGCTCTGATAGAGCATGTAGATAAGCTTCGTACTGACTATGGGATTCCGATATCCACAACAAGCCTACGCTACCTGGGCATACATATCCCACACAAACACCAGGACCTGTTCAAGGCCAATTATTTTAAACTAAAAGAGGAGATAATCAGAGACCTTTCGTCATGGAAGAACAAGCCGTTATCTTGGCTTGGCAAGATAGGACTCGTTAAGATGAACATCTTACCACGGATCCTATATGTCATGCAAGCGGTGATTTCAGCACTACCAGGGGATTACTTAGCTCAGCTACAGGGTATTCTAGAACAATTTGTATGGAGGGGCAAAAAACCCCGCATACCACGAAAGACCATGTATCTCCCTAGAGATAGAGGGGGGTTGGGCTTTCCGGACCTGAAGGCATACAATAGGGCTATCATACTACAGCATATAGTAGAATGGTCTAAGAATGAAGATAACAAAACTTGGGTCAACATAGACACTAAGATCTTGGGTCTTAATAACGTAGGCACATTGGCTTGGACATCGGCAACACAACGCCCCAAACAACTGCATAAATACCCAACCCTCAAGGACATCTTTGCGGAGTGGGACAGGATTGTCTCCACTAGCGTTCATATCACCTCAAGGTTCTCCCCCCTTCTCCCAATCTTTGAGAACTCACATCTACCATATCATGTGCTGGGGACGAGGCAGCGCACAGCGTATTCCCTAAAAGAGGGCTGCCTATACAACGTGATAGAGAGTGGGAAATTTAAATCACAGCAACAAATGTCAGAGATAAATAACCACATTTTTTCCTCATGGTTGAGATACAACCAACTCATACACTATATTACACATCACAAGCACAAAAAACAACTGGTGAGAGACTTAACTCCCTTTGAACGACTTTGTGTCTCTAGCACTCCTCAAAAACGGCTGATCTCACTTATCTATAAACTACTTACAGTCCCCCCAGATCACCCACTCCCCACATACACACTGACCTGGCACAGGGAACTGGGCAGGGACTATGAACAAGAGGAATGGCTTAGAGCATTCCGACTGACCAAACGCTCCTCTGTTTCAGCGACAGTACAGGAGATCCATCTGAAACTACAGTGCAGGTGGTATCTCACACCAAAAAAATTATACTATCTTTACCCTAAGACTAGCCCCCTGTGCTGGAGGGGCTGCGGCAGCGAGGGGACACCCATACATATATGGTGGTCATGCCCGGCCTTGAACGGCTTCTGGGAAACTATCTTCAGGCAAATGTCTACTGCTTTGCAAACGGAGATCCCAGCCTCCCCAGAGGCACTTCTTTTTCTAAATCTTCCCAAGATCAAAACCACGCACAAACAATCTCTCCTACTAATAATGCTCACAGGAGCAAAACGATTGATACCTAGAAGGTGGAAGTCAACTGATATCCCCACAGTCTTGGACTGGCGCATCACAGTGACTGACTTGCTTGCCCTAGAAAAACTACATTACCTTAAAACAAACCAAATAGAGATCTATGAGATGATGATAGCACAGTGGAAGGGAACACCGCTGTAATTAGGAAGTCTGGCGCTGCCCAGGCACAGGACCACGAGCCACTGCTGAATGCCCCCCCCTTCCCCTTTTTTTTTTTTTTTTTTTTCTCCCCCCCCATCTTTTCTCTTTCTCTCTTATTTCCCCTTTCCCCCTAGTCTGCTTTCTTACTTCCACTAGACTATATTTTACTTCTCTCTGAGAGGATATTTGTATAAAATAATTAACATCAAAGGACTTTGATGTACCAGATTCTGTTCTTACAGTTGTGTTATACCTTTTAATGAGTAAAGAAGTGTAGAGGAAAAAAAAAGAAAAAAAAGGAAAAGAAGAGTGAAAGGTGACTTTTGCAACTACAGGCTCTCTGGAGTCATGATGGCGAAGAACAGATATGGACTTTACCAATATTCAAGTTCACTTTGCTTGATCTTTATAGAAGAACTGTTGTCAGATGTCACTTTGATTTTTGTTGATGTTACTTATACTTGATCAATAAAAATAAAATGGCCTTGCTTGCGGACGATATACTTCTGACCCTGACGAACCCCCTAATATCATTGCCCAACCTTCACCAAACATTAGAGACATTTTCTACTATCTCGGGATTTAAGATAAATGCAGAGAAATGTGAGGCTCTCCCCATAGCAATCCCCCGACAGACACAGGAAGTGTTGGAGTCAAACTTTCAATTTAAATGGATGAAGCATACCTTAAAATACCTAGGAGTCCATCTCCCCTCCTCCCCCTCGCTACTATACAAAGTTAACTATCCCCCACTATTCAAACAGATCAAAAAGGACTTATCAAAATGGAAAAGCTACAAATTCTCATGGCTAGGTAGGGTGGCCTCGGTCAAGATGAATATCTTGCCAAGGATACTATATATGTTTAGAACCCTTCCTATTAAAATGGCGAAAACAGATCTAGAGACAATACAAAAGGACATACTAGTGTATATCAGGGGAGACAAAACAAACAGAATAGCGAAATCAATCTTATATAGACATAAAAGCCTAGGAGGCATTGGTGTCCCTAACCTATTAGAATACTATAATGCTGCCAGACTAGCACAGGACAGCCTCTTATTAAAGAGGAATAGAGAGATCATGTGGCCTACTTTAGAGGCGACTCTGGGAGGATGGGGCGAGACTGATGCTATACTTTGGGATCAAGAGAGAACGTAATCCCTCAGGGAGACAGATAGACCTTACACTACAACCCTTACAGTAGCTACCTGGAAAAAAGCAAGATCTAAATTCAACCTATTGCCACAATATTCCTTATACGTCCCGAAAAGATATGTTTTGCCTGATGAACTTAGGGCCCAACTACAGATATGGGAAAATAAGGGTTTATATAGAGTAGCAGACTTTATGGAAGGCGGAGCTATGCTTTCATTCAACCAACTGCAGACAAAATTAAGCCCCTTTAAACTACACTGGTATTTATACCTACAGATACAGTCCGCAATACAATCATATATAAGAAACCCTAGAGACAACCACACAACACCGCTAGAAACCATGTGTAAATCAGAGGGCCTCACTAGACATACTATATCTATTCTATATGTAGCCATACAGGCTTCGCAGATCATGACTAAAACCACTATTATGTTGGCATGGGAGAGGGAACTACTTATTAATAAAGATATCAAAGCATAGGAATCAATATTCCATGATGCAGACAAAGGACTTCTAAGTGTAGACCTAAAAGAAAATATCACTAAGACTATACACCGATGGTATCTGACACCCATCAGAACGGCTCATATGCATACGCAGGGAACCCCACTGTGTTATAGAGGGTGTGGAGAAATAGGAACATATAGACATATGTGGTGGGACTGTAGAGAAATCTCAGGCATATGGAAATGTTTGTCCTCCTTCCTCAACCGACTCTTGAACGAAAACGTGGATCTAACAATCCAACAGGCTTTATTACACATACCCATCAATAGACTCAACAAGCATATCAATACATTTATAAGAATAATATGTACAGTCACCCGGACATGCATAGCCAGATACTGGAAGACAGGCAGTCCGACATGGACAGAGATTTACAATAAAATCCAGTACACATACAATATGTACGACCTAGCATCCAACACCTTAGATAATAAGGAAGTAGTCCAGGTGATATGGTACTATTGGATAGCGCAATGAACGGTAGGCGCATAAAATCAATGGGAGAGATAACCTTAGGTGACCAATAGGAATACTAATATCTACAACTATTATAATACATACAACAAACAATGAAATAAGATGTGTTGTCACTCCCCACCCCCGTCCCCTCCCCCCCTGACCTCCTCTAACCTATCTTATTTAACCTTACCTTCCTTTAGGGTTGTATTTTCTAAAAGTTCAGTTGTATATAGACAGAGTGGTTTGGTTCAGATTCATTAAAATATTTTGGTAGGGTTCAGCAGAGGGCGAGTTTTCCATTAGACACAAGAACTGTATAATATCTTACCAATGATCGCCTGATAGTTGGAAGAGAGAAATTAAATCTAAATATCATCGGTAACAATACCCCTCTGGACACGGCCTCTGATTTTTAACTGCTGACCCTACATAGTCATAGTTATATAAATGTCAATAGAAATGACTGAGATGTTATAAAGACTATTAATTGTATCATTTATTATTTAGAAATGTGTCTGTGCAGACCTATACTCTGGAATCCATAATGATGGAGATCGATGCAGAGGAAGGTTAAAACTTAAAAACTTACTTAGAAGTTCCAAGTTTAGCACTGCTGATAAGCAGAAACACCCAGGGAAAGTGGCTAAATTGCAGTCACTCCCCCCACTGCATATACAAAGACAGACTATACAAAAAGCCAGCAGTAGACTGGAAAAGCGCGTCTACTTCTGACACTGGGGGTTTGGTTAGGAGTCTGAAAATCTGCACAATGTTATTAAAAAAGTAAGCAAAACTAAACATTGTTACAAAAAACACTCCCATATGGGCTATATAAATGGATAATCTACAAAACATCTATGCAAAGATTAACATGTCCAAGACTGAGCTCTTAATTCTATTTTCTTTTCTATCACTGTCGGCAACATTGCTATCTCCCCATGTCTGCTGCCTCTGAGTTACACTTGATTCCAATCTCTGCTGCCTCTGAGTTACACTTGATTCCAATCTGTTCTTTATCTCCGACATCCAACTGCTTTATTTATCCTGCCACAACTACCTATGCAATATCTCCAAAATGTGTCTGTTTCTGAGTGCTGACAACACTAGGAAACTAATCCACTCCCTTGTAATTTCTTGACTACTGCAATAACCTACTAACTGGCCTTCCTCTCTAATTTAATCCATACTAAATGCTCCTTCCAGGCTATTCCACCTTTCCTATTGCTCGGTTTCTTCTGCACCTCTCTGTAAGTCCCTTCACTGGCTCCCCATTCACAGCAGAATTAATTTCAAAATGCTCACCCTTATCTACAAATCCCTTACCAACACCGCTCCCCAATACCTATCCCCACTAATCAATAAATATACTCCCGCCCACTAAGATCCAACAATGACCTGCTTGTTGCATCTCATCACCTCTTCCCACACTAGACTGCAGAACTTCTTTTCTTTCATGTAATTGGCAAGAGTCTATGAGCTAGTGATGTATGGAATATACAATCCTAGCAGGAGGGACAAAGTTTCCCAAACCTCAAAATGCCTATAAATACACCCCTCACCACACCCACAATTCAGTTTTACAAACTTTGCCTCCTATGGAGGTGGTGAAGTAAGTTTGTGTTTGATTTTTTTGTTTTCTTCTATGATAAGCGCTTCTAAGCAATCTGAAGCCCAATTCCTCTGAGTCTGCTATATGTGGATGGGTGTCTTGCGGTAAGTATGTATCATTATTTTAAGACACTCAGCTATGGTTGGCGCCTTATGTATTTATATAAAGTTCTAAATATATGTATTTACTTATATTTGCCATGAGTCAGGTCTATGTGTATTTCCCTTTGCAGTCTGGCAGTTTCAATATGGGAATCATGTTTTAGGAAGTTTTTGTCTTACCTGGGGTATAGTCTTTTTTTTCAATTTGACTTGTTTTTCTTTTAAAAACTTGCGGACAAATTAGACTCGCGAGGGCGCAAAATGCTGTTATTTAATGTGTCATTCTTGGCGCGAGAATCTTTTGGCGCGAATGTGCGTCTATGATGAAGCAAGATCGTCATTTCTTGCGTCTTAGTTGATGCCAGGTTGTTTGGTGCAAAGTTGTGTTTGTTAGGACGTGAGTTCCATCATTTCCGGATGTTTGTTGGCGCCAACATTTCTTTCATGTAATTGGCAAGAGTCCATGAGCTAGTGACGTATGGGATATACAATCCTACCAGGAGGGGCAAAGTTTCCCAAACCTCAAAATGCCTATAAATACACCCCTCACCACACCCACAATTCAGTTTTACAAACTTTGCCTCCTATGGAGGTGGTGAAGTAAGTTTGTGCTAAGATTTCTACGTTGATATGCACTTCTCAGCATTTTTGAAGCCCGATTCCTCTCAGAGTACAGCGAATGTCAGAGGGACGTGAAGGGAGTATCACTTATTGAATACGATGATTTCCCTAATGGGGGTCTATTTCATAGGTTCTCTGTTATCGGTCGTAGAGATTCATCTCCTACCTCCCTTTTCAGATTGACGATATACTCTCATTTTACCATTAACTCCACTGATAACTGTTTCAGTACTGGTTTGGCTATCTGCTATATGTGGATGGGTGTCTTTTGGGAAGTATGTTTTTGTTACTTAAGGCACCCCAGCTATGGTTTGGCACTTTATGCATTTATCTAAAGTTCTAAATATGTATTGTACTTATATTTGCCATGAGTCAGGTTCATGTATTTCCTTCTGCAGACTGTCAGTTTCATATTTGGGGAAAATAAACATTTTAAGAAATTTTTTTCATACCTGGGGTTTAGTCTTTTTTTTTAAATTGACTACTTTTTTCTTGCAAATTGCTGGCGGTATTTGGCCCGCGGTTGGGCCAAATGCTAGACTTTATTGCGTAATTTTTGGCACGATAATGTTTTGGCATGAAACATACGTCTGTAACGCAACTTCGTAATTTCCGGCGTCGTAGTTGACGCCGAAGCCTTAAACACAGTTGCGTCGTTAGTGACGCGAGTGTGTCATTTCCGGTTAACTTTTTCATTATTTTAGTACCCCATTGATGTTTGCCTCTTGCCTTTTACTCTATCAGAGGGCTATGCTATTTGCATTTTTTTCCCATTCCTGAAACTGTCATATAAGGAAATTGATAATTTTGCTTTATATGTTGTTTTTTCTTTTACATTTTGCAAGAGGTCTCAATCTGATCCTGCCTCAGAAGTATCTGCTGGAACTTTGCTGCCTGACATTGGTTCTACCAAAGCTAAGTGCATTTGTTGTAAGATTGTGGAAATTATTTCTCCGAATGTCATTTGTAATAGTTGTCATGATAAACTTTTACATGCAGATAGTGTGTCCATCAGTAATAGTACATTGCCAGTTGCAGTTCCTTCAACTTCTAATGTACATGATATACCTATGAATTTTAAAGAATTTTTTACTGATTTTATTCAGAAGGCTTTGTCTGCATTTCCACCTAATAAACGTAAAAGGTCTTTTAAAACTTCTCATTCAGTTGATGAAATTTCAAATGACCAACAACATAATAATTTATCCTCCTCTGATGAGGATCTATCTGATACAGAAGATCCTTCCTCAGACATTGACACTGACAAATCTACTTATTTATTTAAAATAGAGTATATGCGTTCTTTATTAAAAGAAGTGTTAATTACTTTGGATATTGAGGTAACCAGTCCTCTTGACTAATAATATACGTTTAAATGCTGTTTTTAAACCTCCTGTGGTTTCTCCAGGGTTTTTTCCTATTCCTGAGGCAATTTCTGATATGATTTCTAAGGAATGGAATAAGCCATGTACTTATTTTATTCCTTCTTCAAGGTTTAAAAAATGGTATCCTTTACCAGAAAATTCTATAGAGTTTTGGGAAAAAATCCCCAAAGTTGATGGGGCTATTTCTACTCTTGCTAAACGTACCACTATTCCTATGGAAGATAGTACTTCCTTTAAGGATTCTTTAGATAGGAAGCTTGAATCTTATCTAAGGAAAGCCTATTTATATTCAGGTCATCTTCTCAGACCTGCAATTTCTTTGGCTGATGTTGCGGCTGCATCCAGTTTCTGGTTGGAGAATTTAGCGCAACAAGAATTGGATTCTGACTTATCTAGCATTATTCGCTTACTGCAATATGCTAATCATTTTATTTGTGATGCCATTTTTGATGTTATCAAAATTGATGTTAGATCCATGTCTTTAGCTATATTAGCTAGAAGAGCTTTGTGGTTTAAATCTTGGAATGCTGATATGACATCTAAGTCTAGATTACTATCTCTGTCTTTCCAAGGTAATAATTTATTTTGTTCTCAGCTGGATTCTATTATTTCGACTATTACTGGGGGAAAGGGAGTTTTTCTGCCTCAGGATAAAAAACCTAAGGGTAAATCTAAGGTTTCTAACCATTTTCGTTCCTTTTGTCAGAATAAGGAACAAAAATCTAATCCTTCCCCCAAGGAATCTGTTTCCAATTGGAAGCCTTCCTCAAATTGGAATAAATCTAAGCCATTTAAGAAACCAAAGTCAGCCCCTAAATCCGCATGAAGGTGCGGCCCTCATTCCAGCTCAGCTGGTGGGGGCAGATTAAGGTTTTTCAAGAGAGCATTGTCTCTCAAGGGTATCGAATAGGCTTCAGAGTAAGACCTCCTGTGAGAAGATTTTTTTCTCTCACGTATCCCAGCAAATCCAGTAAAAGCTCAGGTTTCCTGAAGTGTGTTTTAGACCTGGAGTCTTCAGGGGTAATCATGCCAGTTCCTTTTCAGGAACAAGGTCTGGGGTTTTATTCAAATTTATTCATTGTCCCAAAGAAGAAAAATTCATTCAGGCCAGTTCTGGATCTGAAATTTTTGAATCGTTATGTAAGAGTACCAACTTTCAAGGTGACTATAAGGACTATTCTGCCTTTTGTTCAGCAAGGACATTTTAGGTCTACAATAGACTTGTAGGATGCATACCTTCATATTCCGATTCATCCAGAACATTATCAGTTCCTGAGATTCTCTTTTCTAGACAAGCATTACCAAATTGTTGCTCTTCCATTTGGCCTAGCAACAGCTCCAAGAATCTTTTCAAAGGTTCTAGATGCCCTACTCTCTGTAATCAGAGAACAGGGCATTGCGGTGTTTCCTTATTTGGTCGATATCTTGGTACTAGCTCAGTCTTTACGTTCTGCAGAATCTTACATGAATCAACTAGTGTTGTTTCTTCAAAAACATGGTTGGAGGATCAATTTACCAAAAAGTTCTTTGATTCCTCAGACAAGGGTCACCTTTTTAGGTTTCCAGATAGATTCAGTGTCCATGACTCTGTCTCTAACAGAAAAGAGACGCTTGAAATTGGTTGCAGCTTGTCGGCACCTTCAGTCTCAGTCATTCCCTTCACTGGCTATGTGCATGGAAGTTTTAGGCCTCATTACTGCAGCATCGGACGCGATTCCTTTTGCTCGTTTTCACATGAGACCGCTCCAGGTTTGTATGCTAAATCAATGGTGCGGGGATTATACAAAGATATTACAATTAATATCCTTAAATCCCAATGTACAACGCTCTCTGACGTGGTGGTTAAATCACCAACGTTTAGTTCAAGGGGCTTCTTTTGTTCGACCAACCTGGACTGTGATAACTACAGATGCAAGTCTTTTGGGTTGGGGAGCTGTTTGGGGATCTCTGACTGCTCAAGGGGTTTGGAAATCTCAAGAGGCAAGATTACCAATCAATATTTTAGAACTCAGTGCAATTTTCAGAGCTCTTCAGTTTTTGCCTCTGTTGAAGAGAGAACTGTTAATTTGCTTCCAGACAGACAATATCACAACTGTGGCATATGTCAATCATCAAGGTGGGACTCACTTCTTTCATGGCTTGAGGACTGTATCTCGGATACTTGCTTGGGCAGAATCCAGCTCCTGTCTAATCTCTGCAGTGCATATCCCAGGTGTAGACAATTGGGAAGCGGATTATCTCAGTCATCAGACTTTACATCCAGGAGAGTGGTCTCTCCATCCAGATGTGTTTTCTCAGATTGTTCAGATGTGGGGTCTTCCAGAGATAGATCTGATGGCCTCTCACCTAAACAAGAAACTTCCCAGATACCTGTCCAGGTCCAGGGATGTTAATGCGGAAGCAGTGGATGCGCTAACCATTCCATGGAATTATCATCCTGCTTACATCTTCCCGCCTCTAGTTCTTCTTCCAAGAGTGATTTCCAAAATCATCATGGAACAATCGTTTTTGTTGCTGGTGGCTCCAGCATGGCCACACAGGTTTCGGTATGCGGATCTTGTTTGGATTTCCAGTTGCCAACCTTGGCCACTTCCGTTAAGGCCAGACCTACTGTCTCAAGGTCCATTTTTCCATCAGTATCTCAAATCATTAAATTTGAAGGTATGAAAATTGAACGCTTAGTACTACGTCATAGAGGTTTCTCTGACTCAGTGATTAATACTATGTTACAAGCTTGTACATCTGTTTCCAAGAAGATTTACTATCAAGTTTGGAAGACTTACATTTCATGGTGTTCTTCTCATAAATTTTCTTAGCATTCTTTTAGGATTTCTAGAATTTTACAGTTTCTTCAGGATGGTTTGGAAAAAAGGTTTGTCTGCAAGTTCCTTGAAGGGACAAATCTCTGCTCTTTCAGTTTTATTCCACAGAAAGATTGCTAAACTTCCTGATATTCACTGTTTTGTACAGGCTTTAGTTCGAATTAAGCCTGTCATTAAATCAATTTCTCCTCCTTGGAGTCTCAATTTGGTTTTGAAGGCGTTACAGGCTCCTCCATTTGAGCCTAGAATTTTACAGTTTCTTCAGGATGGTTTGGAAAAAAGGTTTGTCTGCAAGTTCCTTGAAGGGACAAATCTCTGCTCTTTCAGTTTTATTCCACAGAAAGATTGCTAAACTTCCTGATATTCACTGCTATGTACAGGCTTTAGTTCGAATTAAGCCTGTCATTAAATCAATTTCTCCTCCTTGGAGTCTCAATTTGGCTTTGAAGGCGTTACAGGCTCCTCCATTTGAGCCTATGCATTCTTTGGACATTAAACTACTTTCTTGGAAAGTGTTGTTTCTTTTGGCTATTTCTTCTGCTAGAAGAGTTTCTGAGCTATCTGCTCTTTATAGTGAATCTCCTTTTCTGCTTTTTCATCAGGATGAGGCGGTTTTGCAGACTTCTTTTCAATTTTTACCTAAGGTTGTGAATTCTAAAACATTAGTAGAGAAATTGTTGTCCCTTCCTTGTGTCCTAATCCAAAGAATTCTTTGGAAAGATCCTTACATTTTTGGATGTGATAAGAGCATTTAAATATTATGTTGAAGCTACTAAAGATTTCAGAAAGACTTCTAGTCTATTCATTTTATTTTCTGGTCCTAGGAAAGGTCAGAAAGCTTCTGCTATTTCTTTGGTTTCTTCGTTGAAGCTTTTGATTCGTCAAGCTTATTTGGAGTCGGGTAAAATCCCGTCTCAGAGAATTACAGCTCATTCTACTAGGTCAGTCTCCACTTCATGGGCTTTTAAGAATGAAGCTTCTGTTGATCAGATTTGCAAAGCAGCAACTTGGTCTTCTTTGCATACATTTACTAAATTGTACCGTTTTGATGTATTTGCTTCTTCAGAAGCAGTTTTTGGTAGAAAACACAATTTATGCTTACCTGATAATTTTATTTCTCTTGTGGTGTATCCAGTCCACGGATCATCCATTACTTGTGGGATATTCTCATTCCCAACAGGAAGTTGCAAGAGGACACCCACAGCAGAGCTGTAATATAGCTCCTCCCCTAACTGTCATAGCCAGTCATTCGACCGAAAACAAGCCGAGAAAGGAGGAACCATAGGGTGCAGTGGTTACTGTAGTTTAAATTTAAAAATTACCTGCCTTAAAATGACAGGGCGGGCCGTGGACTGGATACACCACAAGAAAAATAAATTTTTATCAAGTAAGCATAAATTGTGTTTTCTCTTGTAAGGTGTATCCAGTCCACGGATCATCCATTACTTGTGGGATACCAATACCAAAGCTAAAGTACACGGATGAAGGAAGGGACAAGGCAGGTACTTAAATGGAAGGAACCACTGCCTGTAAAACCTTTCTCCCAAATATAGCCTCTGAAGAAGCAAAAGTATCAAATTTGTAAAATTTTGAAAAAGTATGAAGCGAAGACCAAGTCTCCGCCTTGCAAATCTGTTCAACAGAAGCCTCATTTTTAAAGGCCCAAGTGGAAGCCACAGCTCTAGTGGAATGAGCTGTAATCCTTTCAGGAGGCTGCTGTCCAGCAGTCTCATAGGCTAAGCAGATTATGCTTCTTAGCCAAAAAGAAAGAGAGGTTGCCGAAGCCTTTTGACCTCTCCTCCGTCCAGAGTAGACAACAAACAAAGCAGATGTTTGACGAAAATCTTTAGTAGCTTGTAAGTAAAACTTTAAAGCACGGACCACGTCCAGATTGTGTAATAGACGTTCCTTCTTCGAAGAAGGATTAGGACACAAGGATGGAACAACAATCTCTTGATTGATATTCTTGTTAGATACCACCTTAGGTAAGAACCCAGGTTTGGTACGCAGGACTACCTTATCCGTATGAAAAATCAGATAAGGAGAATCACATTATAAGGCAGTTAGCTCAGAGACTCTACGAGCCGAGGAAATAGCTACCAAAAAAAAAGAACTTTCCAAGATAAAAGTTTGATATCTATGGAATGAAGAGGTTCAAACGGAACTCCTTGAAGAACCTTAAGAACCAAATTTAAGCTCCATGGTGGAGCAACAGGTTTAAACACAGGCTTGATTCTAACTAAAGCCTGACAAAATGCCTGAACGTCTGGAACATCTGCCAGACGCTTGTGCAAAAGAATAGACAGAGCAGAAATCTGTCCCTTTAAGGAACTAGCTGACAATCCTTTTTCCAAACCTTCTTGGAGAAAAGATAATATCCTGGGAATCCTGACCTTACTCCATGAGTAACCCTTGGATTCACACCAATAAAGATATTTACGCCATATCTTATGTTAAATTTTCCTGGTGACAGGCTTTCGTGCCTGTATTAAGGTATCAATAACTGACTCGGAGAAGCTACGCTTTGATAAAATCAAGCGTTCAATCTCCAGGCAGTCAGCCTCAGAGAAATTAGATTTGGATGGTTGAAAGGACCCTGAAGTAGAAGGTCCTGTCTCAGAGGCAGAGACCATGGTGGAAAGGATGACATGTCCACTAGATCTGCATACCAGGTCCTGCGTGGCCATGCAGGTGCTATCAGAATCACTGATGCTCTCTCCTGCTTGATCTTGGCAATCAGTCGAGGGAGCAGAGGAAACGGTGGAAATACATAAGCCAGGTTGAAAGACCAGGGCGCTGCTAGAGCATCTATCAGTGTCGCCTTGGGATCCCTGGACCTGGATCCGTAACATGGAAGCATGGCGTTCTGATGAGACGCCATTAGATCCAGTTCTGGTTTGCCCCAACGATGAATCAGTTGTGCAAAAACCTCCGGATGGAGTTCCCACTCTCCCGGATAAAAAGTCTGACGACTTAGAAAATCCGCCTCCCAGTTCTCTATACCTGGGATATGGATAGCTGATAGGTGGCAAGAGTGAATCTCTGCCCAGCGAATTATTTTTGAAACTTCTAACATCGCTAGGAAACTTCTTGTTCAACCTTGATAGTTGATGTGAGCTACAGTCGTGATGTTGTCTGACTGAAATCTGATGTACCTCAGAGTTGCTAACTGAGGCCAAGCCTGAAGAGCATTGAATATCGCTCTTAGTTCCAGAATATTTATTGGAAGGAGAGACTCCTCCTGAGTCCACGATCCCTGAGCCTTCAGGGAATTCCAGATTGCACCCCAACCTAGAAGGCTGGCATCTGTTGTTACAATTGTCCAATCTGGCCTGCGAAAGGTCATACCTTTGGACAGATGGACCCGAGATAGCCACCAGAGAAGAGAATCCCTGGTCTCTTGGTCCAGATTCAGTTGAGGGGACAAATCTGTGTAATCCCCGTTCCACTGACTGAGCATGCATAGTTGCAGCGGTCTGAGATGTAAGCGTGCAAACGGCACTATGTCCATTGCCGCTACCATTAAGCCGATTACTTCCATACACTGAGCCACCGAAGGGCGCGGAATGGAATGAAGAACCCAGCAGGAATTTAGAAGCTTTGATAACCTGGACTCCGTCAGGTAAATTTTCATTTCTACAGAATCTATCAGAGTCCCTAGAAAGGAAACTCTTACGAGTGGGGATAGAGAACTCTTTTCCTCGTTCACTTTCCACCCATGCGACCACAGAAATGCCAGTACTACGTCCGTATGAGACATGGCAATTTGGAAGTTTGACGCCTGTATCAGGATGTCGTCTAAATAAGGGGCTACTGCTATGCCCCGCGGCCTTAGGACCGCCAGAAGCGACCCTAGAACCTTTGTAAAGATTCTTGGGGCTGTAGCTAATCCAAAGGGAAGAGCTACAAACTGGTAATGCCTGTCTAGAAAGGCAAACCTGAGAAACCGATGATGATCTTTGTGTATCGGAATGTGAAGATAAGCATCCTTTAGATCCACTGTAGTCATATATTGACCCTCCTGGATCATTAGTAGGATGGTACGAATAGTTTACATCTTGAATGATGGAACTTTGAGGAATTTGTTTAAGATCTTTAGATCCAAAATTGGTCTGAAGGTTCCCTCTTTTTTGGGAACCACAAACAGATTTGAGTAAAAACCCTGTCCCTGTTCCGCCTTTGGAACTGGATGGATCACTCCCATAACTAGGAGGTCTCGTACACAGTGTAAGAATGCCTCTCTCTTTATCTGGTTTGCAGATAATTGTGAAAGGTGAAATCTCCATTTTTGGGGGGGAAGCTTTTAAGTCCAGGAGATATCCCTGGGATATAATTTCCAACGCCCAGGGATCCTGAACATCTCTTGCCCACGCCTGGGCGAAGAGTGAAAGTCTGCCCCCTACTAGATCTGTTACCGGATAGGGGGCCGTTCCTTCATGCTGTCTTAGAGGCAGCAGCAGGCTTTTTGGCCTGCTTACCTTTTTCCAGGTCTGGATTGGTCTCCAGACCGTCTTGGATTGAGCAAAAGTTCCCTCTTTTTTAGCATTAGAGGACGTTGATGCCGCACCTGCCTTGAAGTTTCGAAAAGCACGAAAATTAAACTGTTTGGCCCTAGATTTGGACCTGTCCTGAGGAAGGGCATGACCTTTTCCTCCAGTGATATCAGCAATAATCTCCTTCAAACCAGGCCCGAATATGGTTTGCCCCTTGAAGGGAATGTTAAGTAGCTTAGATTTTGAAGTCACGTCAGCTGACCATGATCTAAGCCATAGCGCTCTGCGCGCCTGTATAGCAAGACCAGAATTCTTAGCCGTTAGTTTAGTCAAATGAACAATGGCATCAGAATAAAAGAATTGGCTAGCTTAAGTGCTCTAAGTTTGCCAAGTATGTCATCCAATGGAGTCGCTACCTGTAAAGCCTCTTCCAGAGACTCAAACCAGTACGCCGCAGCAGCAGTGACAGGGGCAATGCATGCAAGGGGCTGTAGGATAAAACCTTGTTGAATAAATATTTTCTTAAGGTAACCTCTAATTTTTTATCCATTGGATCTAAAAAAAAAAAGCACAACTGTCCTCGACAGGGATAGTAGAACGCTTTACTAGAGTAGAAACTGCTCCCTCCACCTTAGGGACTGTCTGCCATAAGTCCCGTGTGGTGGCGTCTATTGGAAACATTTTTCTAAAAATAGGAGGGGAAGAGAACGGCACACCTGGTCTATCCCATTCCTTATTAATAATTTCTGTAAACCTTTTAGGTATTTGGAAAAACATCAGTACACACCGGCACTGCATAGTATTTATCCAGTCTACACAATTTCTCTGGCACTGCAATGGTATCACAGTCATTCAGAGCAGCTAAAACCTCCCTAAGCAACACGCGGAGGTGTTCAAGCTTAAATTTAAATGCAGAAATATTAGAATCAGGTATCTTTCCTGAGTCATTAACATCACCCACTGACTGAAGCTCTCTTTCCTCAGCTTCTGCATATTGTGAGGCAGTATCAGACATGGTTCTTAAAGCGTCAGTATGCTCTGCATTTTGTCTCACCCCAGAGCTATCTCGCTTACCTCTAAGTTCAGGTAGTCTGGCTAATACCGCTGACAGTGTATTATCCATGACTGCCGCCATGTCTTGTAAAGTAAACGCTATGGGCGCCCTAGATGTACTTGGCGCCATTTGAGCGTGAGTCCCTTAAGCGGGAGTCAAAGGGTCTGACACGTGGGGAAAGTTAGACGGCATAACTTCCCCCTCGTCAGATTCCTCTGGTGATAATTTTTTTAAAGACAGAAAATGATCTTTATTGCATAAAATGAAATCAGTACATTTGGTACACATTCTAAGAGGGGGTTCCACCATGGCTTTTAAACATAATAAACAAGGAGTTTCTTCTATGTCAGACATGTTTTTACAGACTAGCAATGAGACTAGCAAGCTTGGAAAACACTTTAAATCAAGTTAACAAGCAAATATAAAAAACGGTACTGTGCCTTTAAGAGAAACAAATTTTGTCAGAATTTGAAAAACAGTGAAAAAATGCAGTAAATCAAACGAAATTTTTACAGTGTGTATAATAGGCTAACAGAGCATTGCACCCACTTGCAAATGGATGATTAACCCCTTAATTCAAAAAACGGATCAAAAAAACGAAATAGACGTTTTTTAACAGTCACAACCAACTGCCACAGCAAGCTGTGGCCCTACCTTCCCCAATAAACGACTTTGGAAAGCCTTTGGGCCCTTTAGAGATGTCCTATAGCATTCAGAGGGCCTTTGAGGGAAGCTGGATGTCACAGTTTGTAATTTTAAGTGCACCAACTGTAACTTTTTATACTACAACAGTGGAAAGCCTCAGGTTTCTAGTCAAAATTTAAGCCAGCCATGTGGAAAAAACTAGGCCCCAATAAAGTTTTATCACCAAAGCATATATAAAAATGATTAAACATGCCAGCAAACGTTTTATATTGCAATATCATAAGGGTATTACCCCTGGGAGTAAGCATGATACCAGTCGTTATTAAATCACTGTATTCAGGCTTAACTTACATTAATCCGGTATCAGCAGCATTTTCTAGTGTTTTCCATCTCTAGAAAAAATTATAACTGCACATACCTGATAGCAGAATAAACTGCACGCCATTCTCTCGCTGAAGTTACCTCATCTGTGTAATCCCCTCAGACATATGTGAGAACAGCAATGGATCTTAGTTACAACCTGCTAAGATCATAGAAACCTCAGGCAGATTCTTCTTCTATTTACTGCCTGAGATAAAATAGCACAACTCCGGTACTATTTAAAAATAACAAACTTTTGATTGAAGAAAATAAACTAGCTATATTTAACCACTCTCTCCTACAACGTCCTTTCTAGTTGAGAGTTGCAAGAGAATGACTGGCTATGACAGTTAGGGGAGGAGCTATATTACAGCTCTGCTGTGGGTGTCCTCTTGCAACTTCCTGTTGGGAATGAGAATATCCCACAAGTAATGGATGATCCGTAGACTGGATACACCTTACAAGAGAAAAGTTCTTCAGGCAGCTGTTTCAGTTTGATTCTTCTGCTGATGTTTTAAGTTTTTCTTATCACTAAAGAAAAAACTTATACTTTGGGTTGTGGATTATTTTTTCAGCAGAAAATGGCTGTATTTTATTTTGTATCCCTCCCTCTCTAGTGACTCTTGTGTGGAGTTCCACATCTTGGGTATTTGCCAATTACATGAAAGAAAACATAATTTATGTAAGAACTTACCTGATAAATTAATTTCTTTCATATTGGCAATAGTCCATGAGGCCTACCCTTTTTTTGGTGGTTATGATTTTTTTGTATAAAGCACAATTATTTCCAAATTCCTTTGTTGATGCTTTTTACTCCTTTCTTTATCACCCCACTACTTGGCTATTCGTTAAACGGAATTGTGGGTGTGGTGAAGGGTGTATTTATAGGCATTTTGAGGTTTGGGAAACTTTGCCCCTCCTGGTAGGATTGTATATCCCATACGTCACTAGCTCATGGACTCTTGCAAATATGAAAGAAATGAATTGATCAGGTAAGTTCTTACATAAATTATGTTTTTTTATATACTTCCTTTCTTTCATGTAATTAGCAAGAGTCCATGAGCTAGTGATGTATGGGATATACATTCCTACCAGGAGGGGCAAAGTTTCCCAAACCTTAAAATGCCTATAAATACACCCCTCACCACATTCACAATTCAGTTTTTACAAACTTTGCCTCCCGTGGAGGTGGTGAAGTAAGTTTGTGCTAGATTCTACGTTGATATGCGCTTTGCAACAGGTTGAAGCCCGGTTTTCCTCTCAGAGTTCAGTGAATGTCAGAGGGACGTAAAGAGAGTATTGCTTATTTGAATTCAATGGTCTTCCTCTAGGGGATCTATTTCATAGGTTCTCTGTTATCGGTCGTAGAGATTTCTTCTCCTACCTCCCTTTTCAGATCGACGATATACTCTTATATACCATTACCTCTACTGATTCTCGTTTCAGTACTGGTTTGGCTATCTACTATATGTAGAGGAGTGTCCTGGGGTAAGTAAGTTTTATTTTTTGTGACACTCTAAGCTATGGTTGGGCACTTTATATGTAAAGTTCTAAATATATGTCTTTAAACTTATATTTGCCATGATTCAGACTAATCAGTATTCCTTTAAAATTCAGACTGTCAGTTTCATTATTGGGATAATGCATATCAATTAAATTTATTTTTCCTTACCTTGAAAATGTTTTAATTGACCATTTTTCCCTGCATGCTGTTAGGCTCGCGGGGGCAGAAAATGTTTCTTTTTATTGCGTCATTCTTGGCGCTGACTTTTTTGGCGCAAAAAATTGTCATTTCAGGCACCGTAGTTGACGCCGGAAGTTGTATTCTGTTACGTCATTTTTTGACGCATGCGTATTCAGACATTTTTTTGCGCCAAAAAATGTGGGCGTCGGTTTTGGCGTCAGAGGATGTGGCATCATACTTGGCGCCAAAAATATGGGCGTTGTATTTGGCGCCAATAATGTGGGCGTCATATTTGGCGCCAAAAAATGTGGGCGTCTTTTTTGTCTCACTTTTTTCCTCACATTATTTAAACCTCACTTTTTCATTGCTTCTGGTTTCTAGAAGCTTATTTTTTTGCATTCTTTCCCATTCCTGAAACTGTCATTTAAGGAATTTGATAATTTTGCTTTATATGTTGTTTTTTCTATTACATATTGCAAGATGTCTCATCCTGACCCTGGATCAGAATCCACTAGTGGACAGACGCTGCCTGATGCTTGTTCTACCAACGTTAAGTGTATTTGTTGTAAACTTGTGGTAACTGTTCCTCCAGCTGTAGTTTGTGTGAGTTGCCATGATAAACTTTCCAATGCAGATTGTGTCTCCATTAGTAATAATCCTTTACCTGTTGTTGTTCCTTCAACATCTATTGTTCAGGATGTTCCTATTAATGTAAAAGAATTTGTTTCTAATTCTATTAAGAAGGCTCTGTCTGTTATTCCTCCTTCCAGTAAACATAAAAGGTCTTTTAAAACTTCTCATATTTCAGATGAATTTTTAAGTGACCGCCATCATTCTGACTTATCTGTTTCTGATGAGGATTTTTCTGGTTCAGAAGATTCTACCCCAGATATTGATACTGATAAATCTTCATATTTATTTAAAATGGAGTTTATTCGTTCATTACTTAAAGAAGTATTGATTGCATTAGATATGGAGGAGTCCAGTCCTCTTGATACTAAAACTGCTAAACTTTAAATTCGGTTTATAAACCTCATGTGGTTATTCCAGAAGTTTTTCCAGTTCCTGATGCTATTTCTGAAGTGATTTCTAGGGAATGGAATAGTCTGGGTACTTCATTTACTCCTCCAAGGTTTAAGAAATTGTACCCTGTACCATCTGATAGATTAGAGTTTTGGGACAAAATCCCTAAAGTTGATGGGGCTATCCCTACTCTTGCTAAACGTACTACTATTCCTACGGCAGATAGTACTTTGTTTAAGGATCCTTTAGATAGGAAACTTGAATCCTTCCTAAGAAAAGCTTATTTATGTTCAGGTAACCTTCTTAGACCTGCTATCTCTTTGGCTGATGTTGCTGCAGCTTCAACTTTCTGGTTGGAGGCTTTAGCGCAACAAGTATCAGACCATAATGCTTACAGCATTGTTAAACTTCTTCAACATGCTAATAACTTTGTCTGTGATGCCATTTTTGATATCATTAGAGTTGATGTCCAGTATATGTCTTTAGCTATTTTAGCTAGAAGAGCTTTATGGCTTAAAACTTGGAATGCAGATATGACTTCTAAGTCAACTTTGCTTTCTCTCTCTTTCCAAGGTAATAAGTTGTTTGGTTCTCAATTGGATTCAATAATTTCAACTGTTACTGGGGGGAAGGGAGCCTTTTTGCCCCAGAGCAAAAGATCTAAAGGTAAATATAGGGCTGCTAATCGTTTTCGTTCCTTTCGTCAGAATAAGGAGCAGAAGCCTGACCCTTCCCCTAAAGGAATGGTTTCCGTTTGGAAACCTTCTCCAGTCTGGAATAAATCCAAGCCTTTTAGAAAGTCAAAACCAGCTCCTAAATCTGCATGAAGGTGCGGCCCTCATTCCAGCTCAGCTGGTAGGGGGCAGGTTACGATTTTTCAAAGGTGTTTGGATCAATTCGACTCACAATCTTTTCAGAATATTGTTTCACAAGGGTACAGAATAGGTTTCAAAGTAAGACCGTCTGTGAGAAGATTTTTCCTCTCACGCATTCCAGTAAATCCAGTGAAGGCTCAGGCGTTTCTGAAATGTGCTTCAGACCTAGAGTTAGCTGGGGTAATTATGCCAGTTCCAGTTCTGGAACGGGGGCTGGGGTTTTACTCAAATCTATTCATTGTACCAAAGAAAGAGAATTTTTTCAGACCAGTTCTGGATCTAAAAATATTGAATAGTTCTGTAAGAATACCAACATTCAAAATGGTGACTATAAGGACTATTCTGCCTTTTGTTCAGCAAGGGCATTATATGTCTACAATAGACTTACAGGATGCATATCTTCATATTCCGATTCATCCAGATCACTATCAGTTTCTCTTTTCTAGACAAGCATTTCCAGTTTGTTGCTCTTCCGTTTGGCCTAGCAACAGCTCCAAGGATCTTTTCGAAGGTTCTCGGTGCCCTTCTCTCTGTAATCAGAGAACAGGGTATTGCGGTATTTCCTTATTTGGACGATATCTTGGTACTTGCTCAGTCTTCACATTCTGCAGAATCTCATACGAATCAACTTGTGTTGTTTCTTCAAAGACATGGTTGGAGGATCAATTTACCAAAGAGTTCCTTGATTCCTCAGACAAGGGTAACCTTTTTGGGTTTCCAAAATATTCAGTGTCCATGACTTTGTCTCTGACAGAAAAGAGACGTCTGAAATTGGTTTGTCAATTGTTCCCTTCGGTAGCATTATGCATGGAAATTCTAGGTCTCATGACTGCTGCATCGGACGCGATCCCTTTTGCTCGTTTTCACATGAGACCACTCCAGCTTTGTATGCTGAACCAGTGGTGCAGGGATTATACAAGGATATCACAATTAATATTCTTAAATCCCAATGTTCGATCATCTCTAACTTGGTGGATGGATCACCATCGTTTAATTCAAGGGGCCTCTTTTGTTCGTCCAACCTGGACTGTGATCTCAACAGATGCGAGTCTTTCAGGTTGGGGTGCTGTATGGGGATCTCTGACAGCGCAGGGGGTTTGGGAATCTCAGGAGGCGAGATTACCAATCAACATTTTGGAACTCCGTGCAATTTTCAGAGCTCTGGCCTCTTCTAAAGAGAGAATCGTTTATTTGTTTTCAGACAGAGAATGTTACAACCGTGGCATATGTCAATCATCAAGGTGGGACTCACAGTCCTCAAGCAATGAAAGAAGTATCTCGAATACTTGTATGGGCGGAATCCAGCTCCTGTCTAATTTCTGCGGTTCACATCCCAGGTGTAGACAATTGGGAAGCGGATTATCTCAGTCGCCAGACGTTACATCCTGGCGAATGGTCTCTTCATCCAGAGGTATTTCTTCAGATTGTTCAAATCTGGGGACTTCCAAAAATAGATCTGATGACCTCTCATCTAAACAAGAAACTTCCCAGGTATCTATCCAGATCCAGGGATCCTCAGACGGAAGCAGTGGATGCGTTGTCACTTCCTTGGAATTATCATCCTGCTTATATCTTTCCGCCTCTAGTTTTTCCAAAAGTGATTTCCAAAATCCTAATGGAGCGTTCATTTGTACTGCTGGTGGCTCCAGCATGGCCACACAGGTTTTGGTATGCGGATATCGTTCGGATGGCCAGTTGCCAACCTTGGACACTTCCGTTAAGGCCAGACCTTCTATCTCAAGGCCCATTTTTCCATCAGGATCTCAAATCATTAAATTTAAAGGTATGGAGATTGAACGCTTGATTCTTAGTAATAGAGGTTTCTCTGACTCAGTGATTAATACTATGTTACAGGCTGGTAAATCTGTCTCTAGAAAGATTTATTATCGAGTTTGGAAGATTTACATTTCTTGGTGTTCTTCTCATAAATTCTCTTGGCATTTTTTTAGAATTCCTAGAATTTTACAATTTCTTCAGGATGGTTTGGATAAGGGTTTGTCTACAAGTTCTTTGAAAGGACAAATCTCTGCTCTTTCTGTTCTTTTTCACAGAAAGATTGCTAATCTTCCTGATATTCATTGTTTTGTACAGGCTTTGGTCCGTATCGAACTTGTCATTAAATCAATCTCTCCTCCTTGGAGTCTTAATTTGGTTTTGAAAGCTTTACAGGCTCCTCCGTTTGAGCCTATGCATTCTCTGGACATTAAATTACTTTCTTGGAAAGTATTGTTCCTTTTGGCTATCTCTTCTGCTAGAAGAGTTTCTGAGTTATCTGCTCTTTCTTGTGAGTCTCCTTTTCTGATTTTTCATCAGGATAAGGCGGTGTTGCGGACTTCTTTTCAATTTTTACCTAAGGTTGTGAATTCTAACAACATTAGTAGAGAAATTGTTGTCCCTTCATTGTGTCCTAATTCTAAGAATTCTAAGGAAAGATCGTTACATTCTTTGGATGTAGTTAGAGCTTCGAAATATTATGTTGAAGCTACTAAAGATTTTAGAAAGACTTTAGAAAGATTTTAGAAAGACTCTATTTGTTATCTTTTCTGGTTCCAAGAAAGGTCAGAAGGCTTCTGCCATTTCTTTGGCGTCTTGGTTAAAGTCTTTGATTCATCATGCTTATGTGGAGTCGGGTAAGTCCCTGCCTCAAAGGATTATGGCTCATTCTACTAGGTCAGTTTCTACTTCCTGGGCTTTTAGGAATGAAGCTTCTGTTGATCAGATTTGCAAAGCAGCAACTTGGTCTTCTTTGCATACTTTTACTAAATTCTACCATTTTGATATTTTTTCTTCTTCTGAAGCAGTTTTTGGTAGAAAAGTACTTCAGGCAGCTGTTTCTGTTTGATTCGTCTGCTTATAATTTCAGTTTTTTTCATTATATAGATTAAAACTTTTGATTTGGGTTGTGGATTATTTTTTCAGCGGAATTGGCTGGCTTTATTTTATCCCTCCCTCTCTAGTGACTCTTGCGTGGAAGTTCCACATCTTGGGTATCTGCTATCCCATACGTCACTAGCTCATGGACTCTTGCTAATTACATGAAAGAAAACATAATTTATTTAAGAACTTACCTGATAAATTAATTTCTTTCATATAAGCAAGAGTCCATGAGGCCCACCCTTTTTGTGGTGGTTATGATTTTTTTGTATAAAGCACAATTATTCCAATTCCTTATTTTTGATGCTTTCGCTCCTTTATCACCCCACTTCTTGGCTATTCGTTAAACTGAATTGTGGGTGTGATGAGGGGTGTATTTATAGGCATTTTAAGGTTTGGGAAACTTTGCCCCTCCTGGTAGGAATGTATATCCCATACGTCACTAGCTTATAGACTCTTGCTAATATGAAAGAAATGAATTTATCAGGTAAGTTCTTACATAAATTATGTTTTTGCGTTGTGCATCATACTTGGCACAACATTTTTTTAGTTTTATTTTACCCCCACTTCCTATATGCTCCTTGCCTTCTTTATGCTCAGAGGACTATGCCATTTGCTTTTTTGACAATTTTAGCATTTGCATTTTTTCCCATTCCTGAAACTGCTATATGTGGAAATAAGATATTTTTGTTTAAATGTTATTTTTTTTCTTTTACATTTTACAAGGTGTCTCAATCAGATCCTGTCTCAGAAGCTGCTGTAGGAACCATGCTGCCTGAACACAGTTCTACCAAAGCTTAGTGTATCTGTTGCAAGCTAGTGCAGATTATATCTCCAGCTGTAGTATGTAACAGTTGTCATGATAAGCTTTTGCATGCAGAAAAAGTTTCTATTAGTGCTAGTACAGTATCTGTTGTTCCCTCAACATCTAATGTACATGATATCCCTGTTGATATGAAAAATTATATTGCTGATGCAATACAGAAGGCTATGGCTGCTTTTCCGCCTTCAAATAAATGTAAATGGTCTTTTAAAACTTCTCATAATACTAATGAAATTTGTAATGACCGACAACATACTGATATATCCACCTCTGATGAGGATCTCTCTGATTCGGAAGATCCTACTTTAGACATTGACACTGATAAATCAACTTATCTTTATAAGATTGAGTATATTTGTTCTATTGAGGAGTCTGGTCCTCTTGATATTAAATCCAGTAAATGTTTAAATTCTGTCTATAAACCTCTTGTGATTGCTCCTGAGGTTTTTCCTGTTCCTGATGCTATTTCTGATGTGACTGCTAAGGAATGGTCTAAGCCTGGTGGTACTTTTGTTCCTTCATCAAGGTTTAAAAAGTTGTATCCTTTGCCAGTGGCTAAGTTAGAGTTTTGGGAAAAAGTCCCTAAGGTTGATGGGGCTATTTCTACTCTTGCTAAACGTACTACTATTCCTATGGAAAATAGTACCTCTTTTAAGGATCCTTTAGATAGGAAAATTGAATCTTATCTAAGTAAAGCTTATTTACATTCTGGATATATTCTCAGACCTGCCATTTCTATGGCTGATGTTGTGGGTGCATCAACTTTTTGGTTGGATAGCTTAGCACAACAGGGAAAAAGATTCTGATTTTCATAGCATTGTTCGTTTGCTTCAACATGCTAATAATTTTATCTGTGATGCTATTTTTGATAACATCAAGATTGATGTTAAATCTATGTCTTTGGCTATTTTAGCTAGAAGAGCTGTATGGCTCAAATCATGGAATGCTGACATGGTATCTAAATCTAGGTTACTATCTCTGTCATTCCAGGGTAATAATTTGTTTGGTTCCCAGTTGGATTCTATTATTCCATTATTACTGGGGGAAGGGAGTTTTTTTTGCCCCAAGATAAAAAGTCTAAGGGTAAATCTAAAGCTTCTAATCGGTTTTGTTCCTTTCGACAGGATATAGAACAGAAAACCACTCCTTCCCCTAAGGACTCTGGCTCCAATTCTTCGAGTTGGAATAAATCCAAGCTTTATAAGAAACCAAAGCCAGCCCCCAAAACTGCATGAAGGTGCGGCGCTCAATCCAGTTCTACTGGTGGGGGGCAGATTGAAATTATTTCAAGACGTTCGGGCAGGTTCCGTTCAGAATCATTGGATTCAGAATCTTGTCTCTCAAGGGTATCGAATAGGTTTCAGAATAAGACCTCCTGTGAAAAAGTTTTTTCTCTCTCACGTTCCAACAAATCCTGTGAAAGCTCAGGCTTTTCTGAAAACATTTCTAGACAAGCATTACCAATTTGTCGCTCTTCCATTTGGCCTAGTGTCAGCTCCAGGAATCTTTTCAGAGGTTCTAGGTGCCCTTCTATTTGTAATCAGAGAGCAAGGTATTGCAGTGTTTCCTTATTTGGACGATATCTTGGTACTGGCTCAATCTTTTCATTTAGCAGAATCTCACACAAATCAACTTGTGTTGTTTCTTCAAAGACATGGTTGGAAGATCAATTTTCCAAAGAGTTTCTTGATTCCTCAGACAAGGGTCACCTTTTTAGGTTTCCAGATAGATTCAGTGTCCAACAGACAAAAGACAAATAAAATTGGTTTCTACCTGTCGAAACCTTCTGTCTTGATCTTTCCCTTCAGTGGCTATGTGCATGGAAGTTTTAGGTCTCATGACTGCAGCATTGGATGCGATCCCCTTTGCTCATTTTCATATGAGACCTCTGCAGCTTTGCATGCTGAATCAATGGTGCAGGGATTATACTCAGATATCACAATTGATATTCTTAAATCCCAACACTCAACTCTCTCTGACTTGGGGGTCAAACTATCACCTTATTGTTGAAGGTGCCTCCTTTGTTCGTCCTTCCTGGACTGTGATTTCAACAGATGCAAGTCTCACAGGTTAGGGAGCTGTCTGGGGGTCTCTGACAGCACAAGGGGTTTGTAATCTTCAAGAGGCGAGGTTACCAATCAATATTTTAGAACTCCGTGCTAATTTCAAGGCTCTTAAGGCTTGGCCTTTACTAAAGAGAGAATCATTAATTCGTTTTCAGATAGACAATATCACAATTGTGGCATATGTCAATCATCAGGGTGGGACTCGCAGTCCTTAAGCCATGAAATAAGTATCTCCTGTTTAATTTTTGCAATACATATCCCGGGTGTAGACAATTGGGAAGCGGATTATCTCAGCCGTCAGACTTTACATCCAGAGGAGTGGTCTCTCCATCCAGATGTATTTTGTCAGATTGTACAGATGTGGGGTCTTCCAGAAATATATCTCATGGCGTCCCATCTAAACAAGAAACTTCCCAGGTATCTTTCCAGGGATCCTCAGACGGATATGGTAGATACGTTAGCAGTTCCTTGGCCATACCAACCTGCTTACATCTTTCCACCTCTAGTTCTTCTTCCAAGGGTGATCTCTAAGATCATGGCGTCCCATCTAAACAAGAAACTTCCCAGGTATCTTTCCAGGGATCCTCAGACGGAGATGGTAGATGCGTTAGCAGTTCCTTGGCCATACCAACCTGCTTACATCTTTCCACCTCTAGTTCTTCTTCCAAGGGTGATCTCTAAGATTATAATGGAACAATTGCATGTGTTTCTGATAGCACCATTATGGCCTCACAGATTTTGGTTTGCAGATCTTGTTCAGATGTCGTTGCCAACCTTGGCAACTTCCTTTAAGACCAGACCTTCTGTCTCAAGGGCCGTTTTTCCATCAGGATCTCAAATCGCTAAAATTTGAAGGTATGGAAATTGAACGCTTAGTTATAGAGGTTTCTCTGACTCAGTGATTAATATTATGCTTCAGGCTCGTATGTCTGTTTCAAGGAAGATTTATTATTGGGTTTGGAAAGCCTATATTTCATGGTGTTATTCTCATAAAACCTCTTGGCATTCTTTTAGAATTCCTAGAATTTTATGGATGATTTGGATAAAGATTTGTCTGCAAGTACTTTGATGGGACAAATCTCTGCTCTTTCTGTTGTATTTAATAGAAAGATTGCTAAACTTCCTGATATTCACTGTTTTGTCCATGTGAGACTTGACTAGCTGGAAAGTCGACGCCTGAATTAAGATGTCGTTGAGATAAGGCGCCACTGCTATGCCCCGCGGTCTTAAAACCGCCAAAAGGGACCCTAGCACCTTTGTGAAAATTCTGGGAGCCGTGGCCAACCCGAAGGTGATGATCTCTGTGAATAGGGATGTGTAGATACGCATCCTTTAAGTCCACGGTAGTCATATATTGACCCTCCTGGATCAGAGGTAGAATAGTCCAAATAGTCTCCATCTTGAATGATGGTTCTCTGAGGAACTTGTTTAGAATTTTGAGATCCAAGATTGGTCTGAAAGTTCCCTCTTTTTTGGGGACCACAAACAGGTTTGAGTAAAACCCTAGCCCTTGTTCCGCTTTTGGAACTGGGCGGATCACTCCCATGGTATGTAGGTCTTCTACACAGCGTAAGAATGCCTCTCTCTTTGTCTGGTTTGCAGACAATTGAGAAATGTGAAATCTCCCCCTTGGGGGGGAGTCTTTGAAGTCCAGAAGATATCCCTGGGACACAATTTCTAAAGCCCAGGAATCGTGAACATCTCTTGCCCAAGCCTGAGCGAAGAGAGTCTGCCCCCTACTAGATCCGGTCCCGGATCGGGGGCTACCCCTTCATGTTGTCTTGGAGGCAGCTGCAGGCTTCTTGGCCTGTTTACCCTTGTTCCAAGCCTGGTTAGGTCTCCAGATTGACTTGGATTGGGCAAAATTCCCCTCTTGCTTTGCAGCAGGGGAAGCTGAAGCGGGACGACCCTTGAAGTTCCGAAAGGAATGAAAATTATTTTGCTTGGTCCTCATTTTGTTTGTTTTATCCTGAAGGAGGGCATGGCCTTTCCCTCCAGTGATGTCTGAAATAATCTCTTTCAGTTCAGGCCTGAATAGGGTCTTTCCTTTGAAAGGGATGTTCAAAAGTTTAGATTTTGATGACACATCAGCAGACCAGGACTTAAGCCATAACGCCCTGCGTGCTAAAATGGCAAAACCTGAATTCTTTGCCGCTAATTTAGCCAGTTGAAAAGCGGCATCTGTAATGAAAGAATTAGCCAACTTAAGGGCCTTAATTCTATCCATAATATCATCTAATGGAGTCTCCATCTGAAGAGCCTCTTCTAGAGCCTCGAACCAGAAAGCAGCTGCAGTAGTTACAGGAACAATGCACGCAATAGGTTGGAGAAGAAAACCTTGATGAACAAAAATTTTCTTTAGGAGACCCTCTAATTTTTTATCCATAGGATCTTTGAAAGCACAACTGTCTTCAATAGGTATAGTTGTATGCTTAGCGAGAGTAGAAATCGCTCCCTCCACCTTAGGAACCGTCTACCACAAGTCCCGCATGGTGTCAGATATGGGGAACATTTTCTTAAAAACAGGAGGGGGAGCGAACGGTATACCTGGTATATCCCATTCCTTAGTAACAATATTCGCAATCCTCTTAGGGACTGGAAAAACATCAGTGTAAACAGGAACCTCTAAGTATTTGTCCATTTTACACAATTTCTCTGGGACCACTATAGGGTCACAATCATCCAGAGTCGCTAATACCTCCCTGAGCAACAAGCGTAGGTGTTCAAGCTTAAATTTAAAGGCCGTCATATCAGAATCTGTCTGAGGGAGAATCTTTCCTGAATCAGAAATCTCTCCCTCAGATAGCAAATCCCTTACCCCTACTTCAGAACACTGTGAGGGTATATCGGATACGGCTACTAAAGCGTCAGAGGGCTCAGCATTTGTTCTTAACCCAGAGCTGTCACGCTTTCCTTGTAACCCAGGCAGTTTAGATAAAACCTCTGAGGGTTGTATTCATAACTGTGGCCATGTCTTGTAAAGTAAATGAAGTCGACGCACTAGAGGTACTTGGCGTCACTTGTGCGGGCGTTACTGGTTGTGACAGTTGGGGAGAGCTAGATGGCATATCCTCATTTCCTTCAGTCTGAGAATCATCTATTGCTATATTTTGAAGTGCTATAATATGCTCTTTATAAATTATAGACATATCAGTGCAAGTGGGACACATTCTAAGAGGGGGTTCCACAATGGCTTCTAAACACATTGAACAAGGATTTTCCTTGATGTCAGACATGTTAAACAGGCTAGTAATGAAACAAGCAAGCTTGGAAAACACTTTATTCAAAGTAAATAATACTTAGAAAAAAACGTTACTGTGCCTTTAAGAGAAATAATGTACATGATATCCCTATTGATATGAAAAATTATATTGCTGATGCAATACAGAAGGCTATGGCTGCTTTTCCGCCTTCAAATAAATGTAAATGGTCTTTTAAAACTTCTCATAATACTAATGAAATTTGTAATGACTGACAACATACTGATATATCCACCTCTGATGAGGATCTCTCTGATTCGGAAGATCCTACTTTAGACATTGACACTGATAAATCAACTTATCTTTATAAGATTGAGTATATTTGTTCTATTGAGGAGTCTGGTCCTCTTGATATTAAATCCAGTAAATGTTTAAATTCTGTCTATAAACCTCTTGTGATTGCTCCTGAGGTTTTTCCTGTTCCTGATGCTATTTCTGATGTGACTGCTAAGGAATGGTCTAAGCCTGGTGGTACTTTTGTTCCTTCATCAAGGTTTAAAAAGTTGTATCCTTTGCCAGTGGCTAAGTTAGAGTTTTGGGAAAAAGTCCCTAAGGTTGATGGGGCTATTTCTACTCTTGCTAAACGTACTACTATTCCTATGGAAAATAGTACCTCTTTTAAGGATCCTTTAGATAGGAAAATTGAATCTTATCTAAGTAAAGCTTATTTACATTCTGGATATATTCTCAGACCTGCCATTTCTATGGCTGATGTTGTGGGTGCATCAACTTTTTGGTTGGATAGCTTAGCACAACAGGGAAAAAGATTCTGATTTTCATAGCATTGTTCGTTTGCTTCAACATGCTAATAATTTTATCTGCGATGCTATTTTTGATAACATCAAGATTGATGTTAAATCTATGTCTTTGGCTATTTTAGCTAGAAGAGCTGTATGGCTCAAATCATGGAATGCTGACATGGTATCTAAATCTAGGTTACTATCTCTGTCATTCCAGGGTAATAATTTGTTTGGTTCCCAGTTGGATTCTATTATTCCATTATTACTGGGGGAAGGGAGTTTTTTTTGCCCCAAGATAAAAAGTCTAAGGGTAAATCTAAAGCTTCTAATCGGTTTTGTTCCTTTCGACAGGATATAGAACAGAAAACCACTCCTTCCCCTAAGGACTCTGGCTCCAATTCTTCGAGTTGGAATAAATCCAAGCTTTATAAGAAACCAAAGCCAGCCCCCAAAACTGCATGAAGGTGCGGCGCTCAATCCAGTTCTACTGGTGGGGGGCAGATTGAAATTATTTCAAGACGTTCGGGCAGGTTCCGTTCAGAATCATTGGATTCAGAATCTTGTCTCTCAAGGGTATCGAATAGGTTTCAGAATAAGACCTCCTGTGAAAAAGTTTTTTCTCTCTCACGTTCCAACAAATCCTGTGAAAGCTCAGGCTTTTCTGAAAACATTTCTAGACAAGCATTACCAATTTGTCGCTCTTCCATTTGGCCTAGTGTCAGCTCCAGGAATCTTTTCAGAGGTTCTAGGTGCCCTTCTATTTGTAATCAGAGAGCAAGGTATTGCAGTGTTTCCTTATTTGGACGATATCTTGGTACTGGCTCAATCTTTTCATTTAGCAGAATCTCACACAAATCAACTTGTGTTGTTTCTTCAAAGACATGGTTGGAAGATCAATTTTCCAAAGAGTTTCTTGATTCCTCAGACAAGGGTCACCTTTTTAGGTTTCCAGATAGATTCAGTGTCCAACAGACAAAAGACAAATAAAATTGGTTTCTACCTGTCGAAACCTTCTGTCTTGATCTTTCCCTTCAGTGGCTATGTGCATGGAAGTTTTAGGTCTCATGACTGCAGCATTGGATGCGATCCCCTTTGCTCATTTTCATATGAGACCTCTGCAGCTTTGCATGCTGAATCAATGGTGCAGGGATTATACTCAGATATCACAATTGATATTCTTAAATCCCAACACTCAACTCTCTCTGACTTGGGGGTCAAACTATCACCTTATTGTTGAAGGTGCCTCCTTTGTTCGTCCTTCCTGGACTGTGATTTCAACAGATGCAAGTCTCACAGGTTAGGGAGCTGTCTGGGGGTCTCTGACAGCACAAGGGGTTTGTAATCTTCAAGAGGCGAGGTTACCAATCAATATTTTAGAACTCCGTGCTAATTTCAAGGCTCTTAAGGCTTGGCCTTTACTAAAGAGAGAATCATTAATTCGTTTTCAGATAGACAATATCACAATTGTGGCATATGTCAATCATCAGGGTGGGACTCGCAGTCCTTAAGCGATGAAATAAGTATCTCCTGTTTAATTTTTGCAATACATATCCCGGGTGTAGACAATTGGGAAGCGGATTATCTCAGCCGTCAGACTTTACATCCAGAGGAGTGGTCTCTCCATCCAGATGTATTTTGTCAGATTGTACAGATGTGGGGTCTTCCAGAAATATATCTCATGGCGTCCCATCTAAACAAGAAACTTCCCAGGTATCTTTCCAGGGATCCTCAGACGGATATGGTAGATACGTTAGCAGTTCCTTGGCCATACCAACCTGCTTACATCTTTCCACCTCTAGTTCTTCTTCCAAGGGTGATCTCTAAGATCATGGCGTCCCATCTAAACAAGAAACTTCCCAGGTATCTTTCCAGGGATCCTCAGACGGAGATGGTAGATGCGTTAGCAGTTCCTTGGCCATACCAACCTGCTTACATCTTTCCACCTCTAGTTCTTCTTCCAAGGGTGATCTCTAAGATTATAATGGAACAATTGCATGTGTTTCTGATAGCACCATTATGGCCTCACAGATTTTGGTTTGCAGATCTTGTTCAGATGTCGTTGCCAACCTTGGCAACTTCCTTTAAGACCAGACCTTCTGTCTCAAGGGCCGTTTTTCCATCAGGATCTCAAATCGCTAAAATTTGAAGGTATGGAAATTGAACGCTTAGTTATAGAGGTTTCTCTGACTCAGTGATTAATATTATGCTTCAGGCTCGTATGTCTGTTTCAAGGAAGATTTATTATTGGGTTTGGAAAGCCTATATTTCATGGTGTTATTCTCATAAAACCTCTTGGCATTCTTTTAGAATTCCTAGAATTTTATGGATGATTTGGATAAAGATTTGTCTGCAAGTACTTTGATGGGACAAATCTCTGCTCTTTCTGTTGTATTTAATAGAAAGATTGCTAAACTTCCTGATATTCACTGTTTTGTCCATGTGAGACTTGACTAGCTGGAAAGTCGACGCCTGAATTAAGATGTCGTTGAGATAAGGCGCCACTGCTATGCCCCGCGGTCTTAAAACCGCCAAAAGGGACCCTAGCACCTTTGTGAAAATTCTGGGAGCCGTGGCCAACCCGAAGGTGATGATCTCTGTGAATAGGGATGTGTAGATACGCATCCTTTAAGTCCACGGTAGTCATATATTGACCCTCCTGGATCAGAGGTAGAATAGTCCAAATAGTCTCCATCTTGAATGATGGTACTCTGAGGAACTTGTTTAGAATTTTGAGATCCAAGATTGGTCTGAAAGTTCCCTCTTTTTTGGGGACCACAAACAGGTTTGAGTAAAACCCTAGCCCTTGTTCCGCTTTTGGAACTGGGCGGATCACTCCCATGGTATGTAGGTCTTCTACACAGCGTAAGAATGCCTCTCTCTTTGTCTGGTTTGCAGACAATTGAGAAATGTGAAATCTCCCCCTTGGGGGGGAGTCTTTGAAGTCCAGAAGATATCCCTGGGACACAATTTCTAAAGCCCAGGAATCGTGAACATCTCTTGCCCAAGCCTGAGCGAAGAGAGTCTGCCCCCTACTAGATCCGGTCCCGGATCGGGGGCTACCCCTTCATGTTGTCTTGGAGGCAGCTGCAGGCTTCTTGGCCTGTTTACCCTTGTTCCAAGCCTGGTTAGGTCTCCAGATTGACTTGGATTGGGCAAAATTCCCCTCTTGCTTTGCAGCAGGGGAAGCTGAAGCGGGACGACCCTTGAAGTTCCGAAAGGAATGAAAATTATTTTGCTTGGTCCTCATTTTGTTTGTTTTATCCTGAAGGAGGGCATGGCCTTTCCCTCCAGTGATGTCTGAAATAATCTCTTTCAGTTCAGGCCTGAATAGGGTCTTTCCTTTGAAAGGGATGTTCAAAAGTTTAGATTTTGATGACACATCAGCAGACCAGGACTTAAGCCATAACGCCCTGCGTGCTAAAATGGCAAAACCTGAATTCTTTGCCGCTAATTTAGCCAGTTGAAAAGCGGCATCTGTAATGAAAGAATTAGCCAACTTAAGGGCCTTAATTCTATCCATAATATCATCTAATGGAGTCTCCATCTGAAGAGCCTCTTCTAGAGCCTCGAACCAGAAAGCAGCTGCAGTAGTTACAGGAACAATGCACGCAATAGGTTGGAGAAGAAAACCTTGATGAACAAAAATTTTCTTTAGGAGACCCTCTAATTTTTTATCCATAGGATCTTTGAAAGCACAACTGTCTTCAATAGGTATAGTTGTATGCTTAGCGAGAGTAGAAATCGCTCCCTCCACCTTAGGAACCGTCTACCACAAGTCCCGCATGGTGTCAGATATGGGGAACATTTTCTTAAAAACAGGAGGGGGAGCGAACGGTATACCTGGTATATCCCATTCCTTAGTAACAATATTCGCAATCCTCTTAGGGACTGGAAAAACATCAGTGTAAACAGGAACTTCTAAGTATTTGTCCATTTTACACAATTTCTCTGGGACCACTATAGGGTCACAATCATCCAGAGTCGCTAATACCTCCCTGAGCAACAAGCGTAGGTGTTCAAGCTTAAATTTAAAGGCCGTCATATCAGAATCTGTCTGAGGGAGAATCTTTCCTGAATCAGAAATCTCTCCCTCAGATAGCAAATCCCTTACCCCTACTTCAGAACACTGTGAGGGTATATCGGATACGGCTACTAAAGCGTCAGAGGGCTCAGCATTTGTTCTTAACCCAGAGCTGTCACGCTTTCCTTGTAACCCAGGCAGTTTAGATAAAACCTCTGAGGGTTGTATTCATAACTGTGGCCATGTCTTGTAAAGTAAATGAAGTCGACGCACTAGAGGTACTTGGCGTCACTTGTGCGGGCGTTACTGGTTGTGACAGTTGGGGAGAGCTAGATGGCATATCCTCATTTCCTTCAGTCTGAGAATCATCTATTGCTATATTTTGAAGTGCTATAATATGCTCTTTATAAATTATAGACATATCAGTGCAAGTGGGACACATTCTAAGAGGGGGTTCCACAATGGCTTCTAAACACATTGAACAAGGATTTTCCTTGATGTCAGACTTGTTAAACAGGCTAGTAATGAAACAAGCAAGCTTGGAAAACACTTTATTCAAAGTAAATAATACTTAGAAAAAAACGTTACTGTGCCTTTAAGAGAAATAATGTACATGATATCCCTATTGATATGAAAAATTATATTGCTGATGCAATACAGAAGGCTATGGCTGCTTTTCCGCCTTCAAATAAATGTAAATGGTCTTTTAAAACTTCTCATAATACTAATGAAATTTGTAATGACTGACAACATACTGATATATCCACCTCTGATGAGGATCTCTCTGATTCGGAAGATCCTACTTTAGACATTGACACTGATAAATCAACTTATCTTTATAAGATTGAGTATATTTGTTCTATTGAGGAGTCTGGTCCTCTTGATATTAAATCCAGTAAATGTTTAAATTCTGTCTATAAACCTCTTGTGATTGCTCCTGAGGTTTTTCCTGTTCCTGATGCTATTTCTGATGTGACTGCTAAGGAATGGTCTAAGCCTGGTGGTACTTTTGTTCCTTCATCAAGGTTTAAAAAGTTGTATCCTTTGCCAGTGGCTAAGTTAGAGTTTTGGGAAAAAGTCCCTAAGGTTGATGGGGCTATTTCTACTCTTGCTAAACGTACTACTATTCCTATGGAAAATAGTACCTCTTTTAAGGATCCTTTAGATAGGAAAATTGAATCTTATCTAAGTAAAGCTTATTTACATTCTGGATATATTCTCAGACCTGCCATTTCTATGGCTGATGTTGTGGGTGCATCAACTTTTTGGTTGGATAGCTTAGCACAACAGGGAAAAAGATTCTGATTTTCATAGCATTGTTCGTTTGCTTCAACATGCTAATAATTTTATCTGCGATGCTATTTTTGATAACATCAAGATTGATGTTAAATCTATGTCTTTGGCTATTTTAGCTAGAAGAGCTGTATGGCTCAAATCATGGAATGCTGACATGGTATCTAAATCTAGGTTACTATCTCTGTCATTCCAGGGTAATAATTTGTTTGGTTCCCAGTTGGATTCTATTATTCCATTATTACTGGGGGAAGGGAGTTTTTTTTGCCCCAAGATAAAAAGTCTAAGGGTAAATCTAAAGCTTCTAATCGGTTTTGTTCCTTTCGACAGGATATAGAACAGAAAACCACTCCTTCCCCTAAGGACTCTGGCTCCAATTCTTCGAGTTGGAATAAATCCAAGCTTTATAAGAAACCAAAGCCAGCCCCCAAAACTGCATGAAGGTGCGGCGCTCAATCCAGTTCTACTGGTGGGGGGCAGATTGAAATTATTTCAAGACGTTCGGGCAGGTTCCGTTCAGAATCATTGGATTCAGAATCTTGTCTCTCAAGGGTATCGAATAGGTTTCAGAATAAGACCTCCTGTGAAAAAGTTTTTTCTCTCTCACGTTCCAACAAATCCTGTGAAAGCTCAGGCTTTTCTGAAAACATTTCTAGACAAGCATTACCAATTTGTCGCTCTTCCATTTGGCCTAGTGTCAGCTCCAGGAATCTTTTCAGAGGTTCTAGGTGCCCTTCTATTTGTAATCAGAGAGCAAGGTATTGCAGTGTTTCCTTATTTGGACGATATCTTGGTACTGGCTCAATCTTTTCATTTAGCAGAATCTCACACAAATCAACTTGTGTTGTTTCTTCAAAGACATGGTTGGAAGATCAATTTTCCAAAGAGTTTCTTGATTCCTCAGACAAGGGTCACCTTTTTAGGTTTCCAGATAGATTCAGTGTCCAACAGACAAAAGACAAATAAAATTGGTTTCTACCTGTCGAAACCTTCTGTCTTGATCTTTCCCTTCAGTGGCTATGTGCATGGAAGTTTTAGGTCTCATGACTGCAGCATTGGATGCGATCCCCTTTGCTCATTTTCATATGAGACCTCTGCAGCTTTGCATGCTGAATCAATGGTGCAGGGATTATACTCAGATATCACAATTGATATTCTTAAATCCCAACACTCAACTCTCTCTGACTTGGGGGTCAAACTATCACCTTATTGTTGAAGGTGCCTCCTTTGTTCGTCCTTCCTGGACTGTGATTTCAACAGATGCAAGTCTCACAGGTTAGGGAGCTGTCTGGGGGTCTCTGACAGCACAAGGGGTTTGTAATCTTCAAGAGGCGAGGTTACCAATCAATATTTTAGAACTCCGTGCTAATTTCAAGGCTCTTAAGGCTTGGCCTTTACTAAAGAGAGAATCATTAATTCGTTTTCAGATAGACAATATCACAATTGTGGCATATGTCAATCATCAGGGTGGGACTCGCAGTCCTTAAGCCATGAAATAAGTATCTCCTGTTTAATTTTTGCAATACATATCCCGGGTGTAGACAATTGGGAAGCGGATTATCTCAGCCGTCAGACTTTACATCCAGAGGAGTGGTCTCTCCATCCAGATGTATTTTGTCAGATTGTACAGATGTGGGGTCTTCCAGAAATATATCTCATGGCGTCCCATCTAAACAAGAAACTTCCCAGGTATCTTTCCAGGGATCCTCAGACGGATATGGTAGATACGTTAGCAGTTCCTTGGCCATACCAACCTGCTTACATCTTTCCACCTCTAGTTCTTCTTCCAAGGGTGATCTCTAAGATCATGGCGTCCCATCTAAACAAGAAACTTCCCAGGTATCTTTCCAGGGATCCTCAGACGGAGATGGTAGATGCGTTAGCAGTTCCTTGGCCATACCAACCTGCTTACATCTTTCCACCTCTAGTTCTTCTTCCAAGGGTGATCTCTAAGATTATAATGGAACAATTGCATGTGTTTCTGATAGCACCATTATGGCCTCACAGATTTTGGTTTGCAGATCTTGTTCAGATGTCGTTGCCAACCTTGGCAACTTCCTTTAAGACCAGACCTTCTGTCTCAAGGGCCGTTTTTCCATCAGGATCTCAAATCGCTAAAATTTGAAGGTATGGAAATTGAACGCTTAGTTATAGAGGTTTCTCTGACTCAGTGATTAATATTATGCTTCAGGCTCGTATGTCTGTTTCAAGGAAGATTTATTATTGGGTTTGGAAAGCCTATATTTCATGGTGTTATTCTCATAAAACCTCTTGGCATTCTTTTAGAATTCCTAGAATTTTATGGATGATTTGGATAAAGATTTGTCTGCAAGTACTTTGATGGGACAAATCTCTGCTCTTTCTGTTGTATTTAATAGAAAGATTGCTAAACTTCCTGATATTCACTGTTTTGTCCATGTGAGACTTGACTAGCTGGAAAGTCGACGCCTGAATTAAGATGTCGTTGAGATAAGGCGCCACTGCTATGCCCCGCGGTCTTAAAACCGCCAAAAGGGACCCTAGCACCTTTGTGAAAATTCTGGGAGCCGTGGCCAACCCGAAGGTGATGATCTCTGTGAATAGGGATGTGTAGATACGCATCCTTTAAGTCCACGGTAGTCATATATTGACCCTCCTGGATCAGAGGTAGAATAGTCCAAATAGTCTCCATCTTGAATGATGGTACTCTGAGGAACTTGTTTAGAATTTTGAGATCCAAGATTGGTCTGAAAGTTCCCTCTTTTTTGGGGACCACAAACAGGTTTGAGTAAAACCCTAGCCCTTGTTCCGCTTTTGGAACTGGGCGGATCACTCCCATGGTATGTAGGTCTTCTACACAGCGTAAGAATGCCTCTCTCTTTGTCTGGTTTGCAGACAATTGAGAAATGTGAAATCTCCCCCTTGGGGGGGAGTCTTTGAAGTCCAGAAGATATCCCTGGGACACAATTTCTAAAGCCCAGGAATCGTGGACATCTCTTGCCCAAGCATGAGCGAAGAGAGAGAGTCTGCCCCCTAGTAGATCCGGTCCTGGATCGGGGGCTACCCCTTCATGCTGTCTTAGAGGCAGCTGCAGGCTTCTTGGCCTGTTTACCCTTGTTCCAAGCCTGGTTAGGTCTCCAGACTGAATTGGATTGGGCAAAATTCCCCTCTTGCTTTGCAGCAGGGGAAGCTGAAGCAGGACCACCCTTGAAGTTCCAAAAGGAACGAAAATTATTTTGTTTGGTCCTCATTTTATTTGTTTTATCCTGAGGGAGGGCATGGCCTTTCCCTCCAGTGATGTCTGAAATAATCTCTTTCAGTTCAGGCCCGAATAGGGTCTTTCCTTTGAAAGGGATGTTCAAATGTTTAGATTTTGATGATACATTAGCAGACCAGGACTTAAGCCATAACGCCCTGCGTGCTAAAATGGCAAAACCTGAATTCTTTGCCACTAATTTAGCCAGTTGGAAAGCGGCATCTGTAATGAAAGAATTAGCCAACTTAAGGGCCTTAATTCTATCCATAATATCCTCTAATGGAGTCTCCATCTTAAGAGCCTCTTCTAGAGCCTCGAACCAGAAAGCAGCTGCAGTAGTTACAGGAACAATGCACGCAATAGGTTGGAGAAGAAAACCTTGATGTACAAAAATTTTCCTCAGGAGACCCTCTAATTTTTTATCCATAGGATCTTTGAAAGCACAACTGTCTTCGATAGGTATAGTTGTATGCTTAGCAAGAGTAGAAATAGCTCCCTCCACCTTAGGAACCGTCTGCCACGAGCCCCGCATGGTGTCAGATATGGGAAACATTTTCTTAAAAACAGGAGGGGGAGCGAACGGAATACCTGGTTTATCCCACTCCTTAGTAACAATATTCACAATCCTCTTAGGGACTGGAAAAACATCAGTGTAAACAGGAACCTCTAAGTATTTGTCCATTTTACACAATTTCTCTGGAACCACTATAGGGTAACAATCATCTAGAGTCACTAATACCTCCCTGAGCAATAAGCGGAGGTGTTCAACCTTAAATTTAAAGGCCGTCATATCAGAATCTGTCTGAGGAAGCGTCTTTCCTGAATCAGAAATTTCTCCCTCAGATAACAAATCCCTTACCCCTACTTCAGAACATTGTGAGGGTATATTGGATACGGCTACTAAAGCGTAAGACGGCTCAGCATTTGTTCTTAACCCAGAGCTGTCACGCTTTCCTTGTAAACCAGGCAGTTTAGAGAAAACCTCTGTGAGGGTTTTATTCATAACTGTTGCCATGTCTTGTAAAGTAAATGAATTTGACGCACTAGAGGTACTTGGCGTCACTTGAGCGGGCGTTACTGGTTGTGACACTTGGGGAGAGCTAGATGTCAAACACTCATTTCCTTCTGCCTGAGAATCATCTATTGCTATATTTTTAAGTGCTAAAATATGCTTTTTATAATTTATAGACATATCAGTGCAAGTGGGACACATTCTAAGAGGGGGTTCCACAATGGCTTCTAAACACATTAAACAAGGATTTTCCTTAATGTCAGACATGTTAAACAGGCTAGTAATGAAACAAACAAGCTTGGAAAACACTTTAATCAAAGCAAATAATACTTAGAAGAAAACTGTACTGTGCCTTTAAGAGATAAAAAGAGGCACAAACTCTGCAAAACAGTGTAAAAAAGCAGTAAACTTTACAAAATTTTTACAAATAAACGATTAACCCCTTAATGTAAAAACCGGATTGACAAAACGTCAAAAACCGGTAAAAAACCTTCACCACCTTGCCACAGCTCTGCTGTGGTGCCTACCTGCCCTTTAGGAAAGATTTGTGGGGGGAAAAAACTTCTTTTAAGCCCTCAAACACAGCAGGACCCTCTGGAGAAGCAGCTGGATGTCTCTGAGTAAAAGAAACTGTGCAACTGTGGTGTGAAAAACATAATTTATGCTTACCTGATAAATTTATTTCTCTTGTAGTGTATCCAGTCCACGGATCATCCATTACTTATGGAATATATTCTCCTTCCCAACAGGAAGCTGCAAGAGTCCACCCACAGCAAAGCTGCTATATAGCTCCTCCCCTAACTGCCATATTCAGTCATTCGACCGAAAACATGCAGAGAAAGGAAAAACCATAGGGTGCAGTGGTGACTGTAGTTCAAATGAAAAAATTACCTGCCTTAAAGTGACAGGGCGGGCCGTGGACTGGATACACTACAAGAGAAATAAATTTATCAGGTAAGCATAAATTATGTTTTCTCTTGTTAAGTGTATCCAGTCCACGGATCATCCATTACTTATGGAATACTAATACCAAAGCTAAAGTACACGGATGATGGGAGGGACAAGGCAGGTACTTAAACGGAAGTTACCACTGCCTGTAAAAAACCCTTTCTCCTAAAAATAGCCTCCGAAGAAGCAAGGTATCAAATTTGTTAAATTTGAAAAGTATGAAGCGCAGACCAAGACTCCGTCTTGTAAATCTGTTCAACAGAAGCCACATTTAAAAAAGGCCCAAGTGAAAACCACAGCTCTAGTAGAATGAGCTGTAATCCCTTCAGGAGGCTGCTGTCCAGCAGTCTCATAAGCTAAATGAATTATGCTTTTTAACCAAAAAGACAGAGAGGCTGGTACGCAGGACTACCTTATCCGTACGAAGGACCAGATAAGGAGAATCACATTGTAACACAGATAACTTGGAGACTCTACGAGTCGAGGAATTAGCTACCCAAAAGGAACTTTCCAAGATAAAGATTGATATCTATGGAACAAAAAAGGTTCAAACGGAACTTCTTGAAGAACCTTAAGAATCAGGTTTAAGCTCCATGGCGGAGCAACAGTTTTAAACACAGGCTTGGATCTAACCAAAGCCTGACCAAATGCCTGAACGTCTAGAATACCTGCCAGACGCTTGTGCAAAAAAATAGACAGAGTAAAAATCTGTCCCCTTTTAAGGAATTAGCTGACAACCCTTTTCTCAAAAACATCTTGGAGAAAAGATAATATCCTGGGAATCCAGACTTTACTCCATGAGTAACCCTTGGATTCATATCAATCAGATATTTACACCATATCTATGTTCAATTTTCCTAGAGACAGGCTTTCATGTCTGTATTAAGGTATCAATGACTGACTCGGAGAAGCCATGCTTTGATAACATCAAGCGTTCAGTCTCCAGGCAGTCCATCTAAGATTGATTCTATTTAGATGATTGAAAGGACCCTGAGGTAGAGGGACCTGTCTCAGAAGCAGAGACCGTGATGGAAAGGATGACATGTCCACCAGATCTGCATACCAGGTCCTGCGTGGCTACGCAGGCGCTGTCAAAAACACCAAAGCCCTCTCCTGCTTGGTCTTGACCTCCGGAGGAAATCCCACTCTCCCGGAAGAAAAGTCTGACGACTTAGAAAATCCACCTCCCAGTTCTCAACACCTGGGATATGGATAGCTGATAGACAAGAGTGAGTCTCTGTCCAGTGAATTATTGTAAGACTTCTAACATCGCTAGGGAACTTCTGTTCCCCCTTGATGGCTGATGTAAGCCACAGTCGTGTATATTGTCTGAGTATACTGAGTATGATGTACCTCAGAGTTGCTAACTGAGGCCAAGTCTGAAGAGCATGTAATATCACTCCCAGTTCCAGAATATTTATTAGAAGGAGGGTCTCCTCCTAAGTCCACTATCCCTGAGCCTTCAGGGAGTTCCAGACTGCATCCCAACCTAAAAGGCTGGCATCTATTGTAACAATTGTCCCATCTGACCTGCGGAAGGTCATACCCTTGGACAGATGGACCCGACATAGTCACCAGAGAAGAGAATCTCTGGTCTCTTGGTCCAGGTTTAACAGGGGGACAAATCTGTGTAATCCCCGTTCCTCTGACTGAGCATGCATAGTTGCAGCGGTCTGAAATGTAGACGTGCAAACGGTACTATGTCCCTTGCTGCTACCATTAAGCCGATTTCATTCATGTACTGAGCCACCGAAGGGCGCGGATGGGATGAAAAAACACGGCAGAAATTTAGAAACTTTGACAACCTGGACTCCGTCAGGTAAATTTTCATTTCTACAGAATCTATCAGAGTCCCTAGGAGGGAAACCCTTGAGATTGGGGATAGAGAACTCTTTCCTTGTTCACTTTCCACCCATGTGATCTCAGAAATGCCAGTACTACGTCCGTATGAGACTGGGCAATTTGGATGTTTGACGCCTGTATCAGGATGTCGTCTAAATAAGGGGCCACTTCTATGCCCCGCTGTCTAAGGACCGCCAAAGCGACCCCAGAACCTCCATAAAGATTCTTGGGGCTGTAGATATCCCAAAGGAAAGAGCTACAAACTGGTAATGCCTGTCTAGAAAGGCAAACCTGAAAAACGATGGTGATCTTTATGCATCACAATGTGAGGATAAGCATCCTTCAAATCCATTGTAGTCCTCTATTGACTCTCCTGGATCATAGTTAAGATGGTACGAATAGTTTCCATCTTAAATGACGGAATTCTGAGGAATTTGTTTAAGATCTTTAGATCCAAAATAGGTCTGAAGGTTCCCTCTCCTTGGGAACCACAAACAGATTTGAGTAAAAACTCTGTCCCTGTTCCTCTCTTGGAACTGGATGGATCTCGTACACAATGTAAGAATGCCTCCTTCTTTATCTGGTTTGCAGATAATTGTGAAAGGCGAAATCTCCCCTTTTTTGGGGGGGGAATCTTTGAAATCCAGAAGATATCTCTGGGATATAAATTCCAATGCCTAGGGATCCTGGGCATCTCTTGCCCACTCCTGGGCAAAGAATGAAAGTCTACCCCCTATAGGATCCGTTACCGGATAGGGGTCCGTTCCTTCATGCTGCCTTAGAGGCAGCAGCAGGCTCCTTGGCCTGCTTATCTTTGTTCCAGGTCCGATTGTCTCCAGACCGCCTTGGACTGAGCAAAAATTCCCTCTTGTTTTGCCTTAGAGGAAGAGGATGCCACACCTGCCCTGAAGTTTTTAAAAGGTACGAAAATTAGACTTTTTTTTTTTTTTTTGCCCTTGATTTAGACCTATCCTGAGGAAGGGCATGACCTTTTCCTCCAGTGATATAAGCAATAATCTCCTTCAAACCAGGCCCGAATAGGGTCTGCCCCTTGAAGGGAAGTTAAGTAGCTTATTTATTAAAGTCACGACAGCTGACCATGATATAAGCCATAGCGCTCTGCGCGCCAGTATAGTAAAAAACAGAATTCTTAGCCGTTAGTCTAGTCAAATGAACAAGGCATCAGAAAACAAAGGAATTGGCTAGCATAAGCTTGTCAAATATATTCATCCAATGGAGTCGCTTAACTGTAAAGCCTCATCAAGAGACTCAACCCAGAACGCCGCAGCAGCAGTGACAGAAGCAATGTATGCAAGGGGCTGCAGGATAAAACCCTGTTGAATAAACATTTTTTATCCATTGGATCTAAAAAGCACAACTGTCCTCGTCAGAGGTAGTGGTACGCTTAGCTAGAGTAGAAACTCTTCTCTCCACCTTAGGAACTGTCTGCCAGAAGTCCCGTGTGGTGGTAACTATTAGAAAACATTCTTCTAAAAAATAGGAGGGGAAGAGAACGGCACACCTGGTCTATCCCATTCCTTATTAAAAATTTTTTAGTAAACCTCTTTAGGTATTGGAAAAACATCAGTACACACCGGCACTGCATATTATTTATCCAGTCTACACAATTTCTCTGGCCCTGCACATTCATTCAGAGCAGCCAAAGCCTCCCTGAGCAACAAGTGGAGGTTCTCAAGCATAAATTTTAAATGTAGAAATATCAGAATCAGGTTAAATCATCTTCCCTGAGTCAAAAAAAAAAATCACCCACAGACTAAGCATATTGTGAGGTAGTATCATACATGGTTCTTAAAGCGTCTGTATGCTCTGAATCTACCCCCAGAGCTAACTGCTTTCCTTTAATTTCAGGTAGTCTGACTAATACTGCTGCCAGAATATTATTCACCACCTTTGCCATGTCTTGTAAAATAAACGCTATGGGCGCCCTTGATGTACTTGGCGCCATTTGAGCATGAGTCCCTGAAGCGGGAGTCAAAGGGTCTGACACGTGGGGAGAGTTAGTCGGCATAACTTTCCCCTCGACAGAATCCCCTGGTAAAAGAAACGCTATGGGTGCCCTTGATGTACTTGGCGCCATTTGAGCGTGAGTCCCTAAAGCGGGAGTCAAAAGGTCTGACACGTGGGGAGAGTTAGTCGGCATAACTACCCCCACGACAGAATCCTCTGGTGATAATGTTTTTAAAGACAAAAAATGATCTTTATTGTTTAACATGAAATCAGTACATCTGGTACACATTTTAAGATGGGGTTCCACCATGGCTTTAAAACATAATGAACACAGAGCTTCCTCTATGTCAGACATGTTAGAACAGACTAATAATGAGACTAGTAAGCTTGGAAAACACTTTAAATCAAGTTAACAAGCAAATATATAAAACGTTACTGTGCCTTTAAGAGAAACAAATTTTGTCAAAATTTTAAAAACAGTGAAAAAAAGGCAGTAAAACAATGAAATTTTTACAGTACATGTAATAAGGTAACAGAGCATTGCACCCACTTGCAAATGGATGATTAACCCCTTAATGCAAAAAACAGATAAAAAAAAAAAAAAACGACATAGACGTTTTTAAAAACAGACACAACAAACTGCCACAGCCAACAGTGGGAAGCTTCAGTCAACTGTTTCTATGCAAAATTTAAGCCAGCCATGTGGAAAAAACTTAGGCCCCAATAAGTTTTATCACCAAACATATGTTAAAAAACGATTAAACATGCCAGCAAACGTTTTAAAACACATTTTTACAAGAGTATGTATCTCTATTAATAAGCCTGATACCAGTCGCTATCGCTGCATTTAAGGCTTTACTTACATTACTTCGGTATCAGCAGTATTTTCTTAGTCAATTCCATTCCTAGAAAAATATTTTACTGCACATACCTTATCTGCAGGAAAACCTGCACGCCATTCCCCCTCTGAAGTACCACACTCCTCAGAATGTGTGAGAACAGCAAATGGATCTTAGTTACGTCTGCTAAGATCATAGAAAAACGCAGGCAGATTCTTCTTCCAAATACTGCCTGAGATAAACAGCACACTCCGGTGCCATTTAAAAATAACAAACTTTTGATTGAAGAATAAACTAAGTAGAAAGCACCACAGACTCTCACGACCTCCTATCTATGTTGAGGCTTGCAAGAGAATGACTGAATATGGCAGTTAGGGGAGGAGCTATATAGCAGCTTTGCTGTGGGTGGACTCTTGCAGCTTCCTGTTGGGAAGGAGAATATATTCCATAAGTAATGGATGATCCGTGGACTAGATACACTTAACAAGAGAAATAGGCCCCTCCCACCTCACTCAATGTTATGGGGCCTAAAAGAAACACTTCAGAGTGTTTCTAAACTATCCATGTGGGTTAATAACCTTTAAATAAGCCACAATGACCCCTTAAAGTCCCACAAAAAATGTTATGTTTGCAATGAAAAAACGTTTTTTCCTAACAGTGTAACCAATGAGCCCTTTATGCAAGCTGGGATTCCTACTAAGTGTCTGAATACAGCTTACCCTTCCCTCATGGGGATATTGCCAGCCTTTTCTAGAATTATCACAGTCTGTCTAGAAAAAAATAGACTGAACATACCTCAATGCAGCTTAGCATGCAAACCGTTCCCCCAACTGAAGTTTTCCTGTACTCTTCAGCCCTTGTGAGAAAAGCAGTGGATCTTAGTTACAAAGTGCTAAGATTATCATCCTCCTTGCAGAAATCTTCATCCCTTTTCTGCCAGAGAGTAAATAGTACACACCGGTACCATTTAAAATAACAAACTTTTGCTTGAGAAAATAAAAACTAACATTTTTGTCACCACACTCACTTTACCCTTCCTAGCAGTTAAGCAGGCAAAGAGAATGACTGTGGGGGTGGAGCTAAGGGAGGAGCTATATAGACAGCTCTGCTGTGGGTGCTCTCTTTGCTACTTCCTGTTAGGAAGGAGAATATCCCACAAGTATGGATGAATCCGTGGACTCGATACATCTTACAAGAGAAAAGTGTGTTTTTTTCCATTTTTTCCTCATATTTTATTTTTTTTTGTAGTAAATTATAAGATATGAAGAAAATAATGGTATCTTTAGAAAGTCCATTTAATGGCGAGAAAAACGGTATATAATATGTGTGGGTACAGTAAATGAGTAAGAGGAAAATTACAGCTAAACACAAACACTGCAGAAATGTAAAAATAGCCATTGTCATTAAGGGTAAGAAAATTTAAAAATGGTCCGGTCATTAAGGAGTTAAAGGCTTTGCAGGCTCCTCCTTTTGAGCCTATTCATTCTTTGGATATTAAACTACTTTCTTGGAAAGTGTTGTTTCTTCTGGCTATCTCTTCTGCTAGAAGAGTTTCTGAATTGTCTGCTCTCTCTTGCGAGTCTCCTTTTCTGATTTTCCATCAGGATAAAGCTGTTTTGCGGACTTCGTTTAAATTTCTTCCTAAGGTTGTGAATTCTAACAACATTAGTAGGGAAATTATTGTTCCTTCTTTGTGTCCTAATCCTAAGAATGCTCTTGAAAGATCTTTACATTTTTTAGATATTGTAAGAGCTTTGAAATACTATATCAAAGCTACTAAGGATTTCAGAAAGACTTCTAGTCTATTTGATGTGTTTTCTGGTTCCAGGAAAGGTCAGAAAGCCTCTGCCTTTTTTTGGCATTTTGGTTAAAGCTTTTGATTCATAAGGCTTATTTGGAGGTGGGACAGTCTCCGCCTCAGAGAATTACAGCTCATTCTACTAGATCAGTTGCCACTTCTTGGGCTTTTAAGAATGAAGCTTTAGTTGATCAGATTTGCAAAGCAGCAACTTGGTCTTCTTTGCATATATTTATAAAATTTTACCATTTTGATGTATTTGCTTCTTCAGGCAGCTGTCTCAGTTTGATTCTTCAGCTTATGATTTAAGTTTTTTTCTTGAAATTTTTAAGAAAGACTTATTATTTTGTTTGGATTTAATTTTCTCAGCGAAAATAGCTCTTGTTATTTTATCCCTCCCTCTCTAGTGACTCTTATGTGGTCTTCCACATCTTGGGTATTTCTATTCCATACGTCACTAACTCATGGACTCTTGCCAATTACATGAAAGAAAACATAATTTATGTAAGAACTTACCTGATAAATTCATTTCTTTCATATTGGCAAGAGTCCATGAGGCCCACTCTTTTTATAGTGGTTATGATTTTTGTATAAAAACAATTATTTTTCCAGTTCTTCTTTTTGAATGCTTTTTTACTCCTTATTATATCACCCCACTACTTGGCTATTTGTTAAACTGAATTGTGGGTGTGGTGAGGGGTGTATTTATAGGCATTTGGAGGTTTGGGAAACTTTGTCCCTCCTGGTAGGATTGTATATCTCATACGTCACTAGCTCATGGACTCTTGCCAATATGAAAGAAATTAATTTATCAGAATAAGTTCTTATGTAAATTAAATTTTTTTGCGGCAGCACCCCACTGGAACGCACTTCCTCGCGCTGTCAGACTTTCCTCTGATCTGTCTATCTTTAAACACTCTCTAAAGACATTTTTGTTCAAAGAAGCCTACCACCAACTTAGTAATAAAGGCATTCCCCTTACCTAATTGCCCTCATCCCTGTACTAACATTATTCTCACCTTTGCAGTACTCACCTCCTGTTTCTCACCCACCTACCCTTCTAGATTGTAAGTTCCCACGTGACTAGGTCCCTCAATTCCTCTTGTATGTGTTTGATACATATTGTACCATCATTGTACTTTTTATCATTTGTAGCCATGGACAGCTCTCTCTATCCTCTATCTAATAGGTTAGCGCTGGTTTATAAATAAACAATAATAATATTGTAACCCCATGTTACATTTTTACAGTATTCATTTGCTCGTGCCAATAATTCTGTGAAAGTTATCATGTTTTTCCCACAATAAGGGGACTAAAAGTGTAAAATTAAGGACGCTTCTCCATAAGAACTAACAAGTTAACAGAAGGCCCTTACTGTCTGCTCATTTCTCAAGAATACCACCATAGCTTAAAGGGACATAATACTCATATGCTAAATCACTTGAATCTGATGCAGTATAACTGTAAAAAGCTGACAGGAAAATATCACCTGAGCATCTCTATGTAAAAAAGGAAGATATTTTACCTCACAATCTCCTCAGCTCAGCAGAGTAAGTTCTGTGTAAAAAGTTATACTCAGCTACTCCCAGCTGCAGGTAAAAAAATTAAAAAAATGAAGAAATGAACAACAGCCAATCAGCATCAGCAGTGCTGAGGTCATGAACTCTTACTGTGATCTCATGAGATTTGACTTAACTCTCATGAGATTTCATAGTAAGCTTCCTTTACCTGATTGGTGAAATAATATGAGAGTGCACGAAGCTCATCCTTTCAGTTGTCCCGGGACAGACACACTAATATGCTGCTTAGAAATCCTTTACAATGGGAGGTGGCTACTGAGGAACTTTTGAGTTAAAATATCTTTCTTTTTTACATAGAGATATTCAGGTGATATTTACAGGTCAGCTTTTTACAGCTATGCTGCATCACTTTCAAGTGTTTAAACATTTGGGTATTATGGCCCTTTAGCAACTGTCTGTTAACCCCTTAAGGACCAGCAACATTCCCTGTACGTCACTGGTTTTTCTATGGGAATTGTGTAATTAATAGCGCAGTCTCGCCTCCAGCGGTGAGACTGTGCTATTTCCAGTGAGCAGGAGAGAGGGTATAATAATGCTATTAGTAACAAGAAAACCCTTAACAACCAGCGACGTACATGGTACGTTGCGGCCATTAATAGGGTTGCCACCTCAGCCATGTTTTCTTGGACACTTATGAGTTACACATGCTGCAGGGTGTGCAGGGAGGAACATGTATTGTGTATCTGGACAGCACTATTCATATTCCTCCCTGCAGCATGTGTAACATATAAGTGTTCTGTATTTTAAGGGACGGGTGGCAACCCTAAGGGGTTAACTATTTTTTCCATGTGTATTCATCATAGTGACACAGAAATTAGACTAGTGCACACCCTTATCACAATCTTTTAGAACCGGAACTTGTGAGGGTTTGTAAGTGCAGCCCACACGTAGGGTGTATCTAAACATCAGGTTACACCCCATTAATGTCTCATACTTTAACCTCTACACAGCCAGATTGTAAATATTGAGTGGGAGCTTGAAGCTCTGTGTAGATAATTGCAAGCATTTACATATAATGATCAGACTATAAAAGGAAATTGAAAGTCAGCATTTAAAAAGTAATTTTCTATAAATTATTGAGTAGATTTCAGTAGATTTTAATTCCTATATTAATAAAACAAATATCTAATTGTCTAATATCATAAACGTAAAACATTTACAAAAAAGTTTGATTGTATGTTTGTAAAAATTTTATTTTTGACTTCCATGTCCCTTTTAAATCCTAGCTCTTGAAACTTTTTACACCTGGATCTTGACGTTATGGGGTAGATTTATTAAAGGGACACTGAACCCAAATTTTTTTCTTTCGTGATTCAGATAGAGCATGCAATTTTAAGCAACTTTCTAATTTACTCCTATTATCAATTTTTCTTCGTTCTTTTGCTATAATACGCCTAGATTTAGAGTTCTGCGTTAGCCGTCAAAACCAGCGTTAGGGGCTCCTAACGCTGGTTTTGGGCTACCGCTGGTATTTAGAGTCAGTCAGGAAAGGGTCTAACGCTCACTTTGCAGCCGCAACTTTTCCATACCGCAGATCCCCTTACGTCAATTGCGTATCCTATCTTTTCAATGGGATCTTTCTAACGCCGGTATTTAGAGTCTTGGCTGAAGTGAGCGTTAGAAATCTAACGACAAGACTCCAGCCGCAGAGAAAAGCCAGGAATTAAGAGCTTTCATAAAGCTCTTAACTACTGTGCTCTAACGTACACTAACACTCATACACTACCTATGTACCCCTAAACCGAGGTCCCCCCACATCGCCGCCACTCTAATACATTTTTTAACCCCTAATCTGCCTACCGCACACAGCCGCCACCTACGTTATACTTATGTACCCCTAATCTGCTGCCCCTAACACCGCCGACCCCTATATTATATTTATTAACCCCTAATCTGCTGCCCCCAATGTCGCCGCCACCTACCTACAATTATTAACCCCTAATCTGACGACCGGACCTCACCGCTACTATAATAACGTTATTAACCCCTAATCCGCCTCACTCCCGCCTCAAAAACCCTATAATAAATAGTATTAACCCCTAATCTGCCTTCCCTAACATCACTGACACCTAACTTCAAGTATAAACCCATAATCTGCCGACCGGACCTCACCGCTACTCTAATAAATTTATTAACCCCTAAAGCTACGTCAAACCCTAACACTAACACCCCCCTAAGTTAAATATAATTTTTATCTAACAAAATAAATTATTTCTTATTAAATAAATGATTCCCATTTAAAGCTAAATACTTACCTGTAAAATAAACCCTAATATAGCTACCATATAAATTATAATTATATTGTAGCTATTTTAGGATTAATATTTATTTTACAGGCAACTTTGTATTTATTTTAACCAGGTACAATAGCTATTAAATAGTTAATAACTATTTAATAGCTACCTAGTTAAAATAATTACAAAATTACCTGTAAAATAAATCCTAACCTAAGTTACAATTAAACCTAACACTACACTATCAATAAATTAATTAAATAAAATACCTACAATTATCTACAATTAAACCTAGAACTACACTATCAATAAATTAATTAAATAAAATACCTAAAACTATCTACAATTAAACCTAACACTACACTATCAATAAATTAATTAATTAAAATACCTACAATTATCTACAATTAAACCTAACACTACACTATCAATAAATTAATTACATACAAATACCTACAAATAAATACAATGAAATAAACTAACTAAAGTACAAAAAATAAAAAAAGAACTAAGTTACAAAAAATAAAAAAATAATTTACCAACATTATAAAAATATTACAACAATTTTAAGCTAATTACACCTACTCTAAGCCCCCTAATAAAATAACAAAGCCCCCCAAAATAAAAAAATGCCCTACCCTATTCTAAAATAAAAATTGAAAAGCTCTTTTACCTTACCAGCCCTTAAAAGGGCTTTTTGAAGTTAGGTGTCGGTGATGTTAGGGAGGGCAGATTAAACTTAAGTTAAGAAGCAGCAGTCATAAGACCGCTGCTCCTTAACTTGTCTGCCACCTCTAAGGTGGCGGACTGCAGTCATCTCGATCAGATACGATTGGGATGATTGACACCTGTAGCTAGCGGCCGATTGGCTGCGAATGTGCAGGGGGAGGCATTGCACAAGCATTTCACCAGTAATGCTTGTGCATTTTAAATATCGTGGCCGCGTTAACATATTCCCCCATAGACTTCAATGAAGCGTGAAAAGTGGGAAAAAACTTACACCCTTACTCATATCTTATCGCATTTTCTCAAGTGCCCTAACCCGACATTATTTTTTTTTTAATATTCAACATTTCAATGTTATACACATAGAAGAATATCTTCTATTTATTCATAAATACATATTTCTATATATAGCTGATGGTATTTTGGTACAATATATATCTAAACCTATATATATATAGATAGATAGACAGAAAAGGAGAGTGCCACAAACTAAACTGTCAACTTTAAATATAGCCGATAAATATATATTTATTTAGGATTTTACTCTTAATTAAAGGCAATATTAAGCAACCTTCTAATGTACTCCTACTATCAATTTTTCTTTGTTCTCTTACTATATTTATTTATAAAGCAGGAATTTAAAGCTTAGGAGCCAGCCTATTTTAGGTTCAGCACCCTGGATAGTGCTTGCTTATTGGTGGATACATTTAGCAAACCAATAAGCAAGCATAACCCAGGTTTTCAACCAAAAATGGGCCGGCTCTTAAGCTTTACATTCCTGCTTTTTAAATAACGATAGCAAGAGAACAAAGAAAAATTGATAATAGGAGTAAAATAGAAAGTTGTTTAAAATTGCATGCTCAATCTGAATCATTAAAGAAAAAAAAAATTGGGTTTAGTGTCCCATTAACCCCTTAAGGACCAAGGCTGTACAGAAAGGGTAGGGTTAGAGAGCTGTTTTGGGGGGGGGGGGGCCTCAGGGAGGTTGAGTGGTATGAGGGGATCCTACACTGCAGAAAATATATAATAATAAAAAAAAAATAGTTTTATACTGGCAGACTTTCTGCCAGTACTAAAAAAACATAATTTATGTAGGGACTTACCTGATAAATGTATTTCTTTCATATTGGCAAGAGTCCATGAGCTATTGACGTATGGGATATACAATCCTATCAGGAGGGGCAAAGTTTCCCAAACCTCAAAATGCCTATAAATACACCCCTCACCACACCCACAATTCAGTTTAATGAATAGCCAAGTAGTGGGGTGATAAAGAAAGCAGTAAAAAGCATCAAAAAAAGAATTTGGATATAATTGTGCTTTATACAAAAAAATCATAACCACCATAAAAAGGGTGGGTCTCATGGACTCTTGCCAATGTGAAAGAAATGAATTTATCACGTAAGTTCCTACATAAATTATGTTTTCTTTCATGTAATTGGCAAGAGTCCATGAGCTAGTGACATATGGGATAGCAATACCCAAGATGTGGAACTCCACAGAAGAGTCACTAGAGAGGGAGGGATAAAAATAACAGCCATTTTCCGCTGAAAAAATTAATCCACAACCTAAAATATAAGTTTATTCTCATAAATGAAAAGAAAAACTTAAACATAAGCAGAGGAATCAAACTGAAACGGCTGCCTGAAGAACTTTTCTACCAAAAACTGCTTCAGAGGAAGCAAATACATCAAAACGGTAGAATTTAGTAAATGTATGCAAAGAAGACCAAGTTGCTGCTTTGCAAATCTGATCAACTGAAGCTTCATTCTTAAAAGCCCACGAAGTGAAGACTGATCTAGTAGAATGAGCTGTAATTCTTTCAGACGAGACCTGACCCGACTCCAAATAAGCCTGATGAATCAAAAGCTTTAACCAGGATGCCAAGGAAATGGCAGAAGCTTTCTGACCTTTCCTAGGACCAGAAAAGACAACAAATAGACTAGAAGTCTTCCTGAAATCTTTAGTAGCTTCAACTTAATATTTCAAAGCTCTTACAACATCCAAAGAATGTAAGGATCTCTCCAAAGAATTCTTAGGATTAGGACACAAAGAAGGAACAACAATATCTCTAATAATGTTGTTAGAATTCACAACCTTAGGTAGAAATTTGAGAGAAGTCCGCAAAACTGCCTTATCCTGATGGAAAATCAAAAAAAGAGATTCACAGGAAAGATAAGATAATTCGGAAACTCTTCTAGCAGAAGAGATGGTCAAAAGGAACAACACTTTCCAAGAAAGTAGTTTAATGTCGAAAGAATGCATAAGTTCAAACGGAGGAGCCTGTAAAGCCTTCAAAACCAAATTAAGACTCCAAGTAGGAGAGGTTGATTTAACGACAGGCTTTATATGGACCAAAGCCTGCGCAAAACAGTGAATATCAGGAAGCTTAGCAATCTTTCTGTGAAATAAAACAGAAAGAGCAGAGATTTGTCCCTTCAAGGAACTTGCAGACAAACCTTTATCCAAACCATCCTGAAGAAACTAAAATTCTAGGAATTCTAAAAGAATGCCAGGAAAATTTATGAGAAGAACACCATGAAATGTAAGTCTTCCAAACTCAATAATAAATCTTCCTAGAACCAGATTTACGAGCCTGTAACATAGTATTAATCACTGAGTCAGAAAAACCTCTATGACTAAGCACTAGGCGTTCAATTTCCATACCTTCAAATTTAATGATTTGAGATCCTGATGGAAAAACAGACCTTGAGACAGAAGGTCTGGTCCTAAAGGAAGTGGCCAAGGTTGGCAACTGGACATCTGAACAAGATCCGCATACCAAAACTTGTGAGGCCATGCTGGAGCAACCAGCAAAACAAATGTTTGCCCCATGATGATCTTGGAGATCACTCTTGGAAGAAGAACAAGAGACGGGAAGATATAAGCAGGCTGGTAACACCAAGGAATTGCAAACGCATCCACTGCCTCCACCTGAGGATCCCTGGACCTTGACAGGTACCTGGGAAGTTTCTTGTTTAGATGGGAAGTCATCAGATCTATTTCTGGAAGACCCCATATCTGAACAATTTGAGAAAATACATCTGGATGGAGCGACCACTCCCCCGGATGTAAAGTCTGACTGCTGAGATAATCCGCTTCCCTATTGTCTACACCTGGGATATGAACCGCAGAAATTAGACATGAGCTGGATTCTGCCCAATAAAGTATCCGAGATACTTCTTTCATAGCTTGGGGACTGCGAGTCCCACCCTAATGATTGACATATGCCACAGTTGTGATATTGTCTGTCTGAAAATAAATGAATGGTTCTCTCTTCAACAGAGGCCACACCTGAAGAGCCCAGAGAATAGCACAGAGTTCTAAAATATTGATTGGTAACTTTGCCTCTTGAGATTTCCAAACCCCTTGTGCTGTCAGAGATCCCCAGACAGCTACCCAACCTGAAATACTTGCATCTGTTTTGATCACAGTCCAGGCTGGACGAACAAAAGAGGCTCCTTGAACTATACAATGGTGATCTAACCACCAAGTCAGAGAGAGTCGAACATTGGGATTCAAGGATATTAATTGTGATATCTTTGTATAGTACCTGCACCATTGATTCAGCATACAAAGCTGTAGAGGTCTCATATGAAAACGATCAAAGGGGATCACGTCCGATGCTGCAGTCATGAGACCTAAAACTTCCATGCACATAGCTACTGAAGGAAATGATTGAGACTGAAGGTTCCAACAAGCTGAACCCAATTTTAGTCATCTCTTGTCTGTTAGAGACAGAGTCATAAACACTGAATCTATCTGGAAACCTAAAAAGGTGACCCTTGACTGAGGAATCAAGGAACTTTTTGGTAAATTGATCCTCCAACCATGTCTTTGAAGAAACAACACTAGTTGATTTGTGTGAGATTCTGCAGACTGTAAAGACTGAGCTAGTACCAAGATATCGTCCAAATAAGGAAACACCGCAATACTCTGTTCTCTGATTACAAAGAGTAGGGCACCAAGAACCTTTGATAAGATTATTGGAGCTGTCGCTAGGCCAAATGGAAGAGCGACCAATTGTTAATGCTTGTCTAGAAAAGAGAATCTTAGAAACTGATAATGGTCTGGATGAATCGGAATATGAAGATATGCATCCTGTAAGTCTATCGTGGACATATAATGACCTTGCTGAACAAAAGGCAGAATAGTCCTTATAGAAACCATTTTGAAAGTTGGCACACTTACAAAATGATTCAAAATTTTCAGATCCAGAACTGGCCTGAATTAATTTTCTTTCTTTAGGACAGTGAATAGATATGAATAAAACCCCAGACCCTGTTCCTGAAATGGAACTGGTATGATTACCCCTAAAAGCTCCAGGTCTGAAACACACTTCAGAAAAGCCTGAGCCTTTACTGGATTTGCCGGGATGCGTGAGAGAAAAAATCTTCTCACAGGAGGTCTTACTCTGAATCCTATTCGGTACCCTTGAGAGACAATACTCTGAATCCATTGATTTTGGACAGAATCTGCCCAAATGCTTTAGAAGAATCTTAATCTGCCCCCTACCAGCTGAGCTGGAATGAGGGTCGCACCTTCATTCGGACTTGGGGGCTGGCTTTCGTTTCTTAAACGACTTGGATTTATTCCAACTTGATTTCCAATTGGAACCAGATTCTGTGGGGGAAGGATTGGGTTTCTGTTTCTTATTTTGTCGAAAGGAACGAAATCGGTTAGAAGCTTTAGATTTACCCTTAGGTCTTTTATCCTGAGGCAAAAAACTCCCTTCCCCCAGTGACAGTTGAAATAATTGAATCCAACTGAGAACCAAATAAATTATTACCTTGGAAAGAAAGAGATAGTAATCTAGATTTAGATACCATGTCAGCATTCCAATATTTAAGCCACAAAGCTCTTCTAGCTAAAATAGCTAAAGACATAGATTTAACATCAATTTTGATGATATCAAAAATGGCATCACAGATAAAATGATTAGCATGTTGAAGCAAGCGAACAATGCTAGACAAATCAGGATCTGTTTCCTGTTGCGCTAAACTTTCCAACCAAAAAGCTGATGCAGCTGCCACATCAGCCATAGAAATGGCAGGCCTGAGAAGATAGCCAGAATATAAATAAGCTTTCCTTAGATAAGATTCAAGTTTCCTATCTAAGGGGTCCTTAAAGGAAGTACTATCTTCCATAGGAATACTAGTATGTTTGGCAAGAGTAGAAATAGCCCCATCAACTCTGGGGATCTATTCCCAAAACTCCAAACTAACTGCTGGCAAATGATACAATTTTTTAAACCTTGAAGAAGGGATAAAAGAAGTACCAGGCCTATTCCATTCCTTAGAAATTATATCAGAAATAACATCAGGAACTGGAAAAACCTCTGGAGTAACCACAGGAGGTTTATAAACAGAGTTTAAACGTTTACTAGTTTTAATATCAAGAGGACTAGTTTCCTCAATATCCAATGTAATCAACACCTCTTTTAACAAGGAACAAATATACTCCATTTTAAATAAATAAGTAGATTTGTCAGTGTCAATATCTGAGGTAGGATCTTCTTATTCAGATAGATCCTCATCAGAGGAGGATAATTCAGTATGTTGTTGGTCATTTGAAAATTCATCAACTTTATGAGAAGTTTTAAAAGACCTTTTACGTTTATTAGAAGGCGCGATAGCAGACAAAGCATTCTGAATCGTATCCGCAATACAATTGTAATGATATGTACGAACTAGTACCCTTGATTTTATGCAGGACCACTCAGTCTCACACCTTACCTCGTGTTCACTAAGATCTAACTCGTGGAACCCTGTTATGCTCATAGATCTGAGGGTCACTACTGTAGGATACAGTGTGAAGGTGGTACACAAAGGAACAAGGAATGAGCTAAACCTATGTATGGTATAATATAGTATAACTCCAATTCCATAGAGAGAGTCAATAGTTAATCACTTTTGCAAGTAAAGTTTCAGTCCAGCATCACAGGCAAAAAGAATATTTACATAGCTTGCACACACACACACACACACTCTATTGAAGTAGTTGTACAGGGTAGGCTCACAGTATATATTGCAGCGTTATTTGAGCATATGCAATAAATGAGAAGTTGATGTGCTGTATTCAGTTTAAGCACATATAATACCACAGAGGTTAATTCCTGAATGATCAGGGCCTTGTAGCGTTATGTTTAGATTTGCAAATGGTTAAAGTCACTAAGCATACAAATGTAGGGAGCAACAAGCAGATGATATGGAAGCAAAGTTAGTACGTGTGTATGCTTAGGAATAAGTAGATATGGCAGTTAGACTTATGTACTTGAGGCTCAGAAGTAACAAGTGACATGCAAATAAAGATATCCTTAGAAGTAAGTTGATTATACAGACCGGTAACTCCTGAGGGTAGTTTCATACAAACCGGCTTCCCAGTGCGTTACAGCAGCATAGTTCAGAGCGGTAGTTCAGAGGAGGAGACGCAGTCAGCGTGTACCGAGATTCAGTGTGTGTGTGGCAGCAGAGGTTGCACGCAGAGAGAAGTCGGGCGTGACGTCACACGCCAGGAAAGCAGCATGAGAGAGTACAGGATACAACCAGCAGCGTGAGGAATAGCGATACACTGAATGAGCCGGAATCAGTATCGCAGGTGAGGTGCTGCAAATCCACACTTCTTGTGAAACAGAGGAATAGAAGCAATTGAAGTAAATCCCAACTTAGACAGGAGGGAATAGCTGGGTGTGTACAGGTCAGTCACTCCAGGAGACTGAACAAATTACCAAGCAACGTTCAACATTAGGTGCAGCCTTAAATAGCAATATGGTAATTAGTAGTTAAAGGTACAGAGAGGTGTATGATGAATAAACCCTGACAGAACTCCCCCCTCAAGGAGCCGCTCAGCGGATCAAGGACCAGGACATTCAGGATGTCTCCGGTGGTACAAGGAAAGAAGTTGGGGAGCGGAAAAGTTAGTGGATGGTTCCCAAGAATCCTCCTCAGGAGTATACCCCTTCCATCTCACCAAGAACTGGAGTTGATTTTGAAGGTATCTGGAGTCTAAGATAGACTCAATTTCATATTCTACATCATCATTTACTTGAGGAACAACTGAAGAACCCTGGGGGGTATCCCTGACCAAAGAGTAGGGCTTTAATAAGGATACATGAAATGTTGAATGTATCTTTAGGGTAGGTGGCAATTGGAGAGTTACAGCGTTGGGGTTGATAATTTTAATGATCTCATAAGGTCCTAGAAACAGAGCACCTAATTTCTTACTAGGGATCTTCAAACGTAGGTTTTTTGTACTGAGCCACATTTTGTCCCCAACAGCATAATCTGGGGGTTTAGAACGGCGTAGGTCATAGTGATGTTTCTGGGCGGCTTGTGCATCTTGTAGAACAGATTTTAAGGAAGCAAAACCTCTAGCAATTGAGTTGACTGTGTCATTTACCATAGGCAGTGAAGAATCAGAAGTACAGGTAGGATGGTATGATGGATGAAATCCATAATTGACGTAGAATGGTGTGGTTTTCATAGAGGAGTGGAGTGAGTTGTTATGAGCAAATTCGGCAGTGGCCAGAAGTGAGTGCCAATTATCCTGTTCCAAGGTGCAATAACAACGGAGGTACTGCTCAAGTGACTGATTGGTTCTCTCTGTCTGCCCATTCGTCTGGGGATGATAGGCTGAACTAAGTCTTTTGCAGATATTGAGGGTACGACAGAGTTGGGTCCAAAACCTAGATGTGAATTGTGACCCCCTATCCGTGGTGACGGATTTGGGCAAACGATGAAGTTTCACTATGTGATTTAGGAATAAAGTGGCAGTTTCTGAAGCGGTTGGAAGACCCCTGTGAGGAATTAAATGAGCCATTTTTGAAAACAAATCAACCACTACTAATATGGTGTTGTAATTTGAGGAAGTTGGTAAATCCACTATATAATCCATGGCGATATCTATCCAAGGTCTTTCAGGGATTGGAAACGAAAGTAGGTATCCGTAAGGGCGATTATGTTGGTGTTTCTTGGTGGTGCAGGTGGGACAGCTTTGTATGTACAGTGTGACTGTGTCCACCATTTTGGGCCACCAGTAATCTCTCTTCAATAAATGCAGAGTCTTATGGACCCCAGGATGCCCTGCTAGGAGTGAGTCATGTGCAAATCCAACGATCTCTTCTCTGAGAACTTCAGGTATGTACAACAGATTCTCATGGTAATATAATCCGTCCGGACGTTTAGTTAAACCCAATTGTTGTAGGGATGAGTCCTGTGCTAAATGTTGTTTTAAGGAGGTTTTAAAGCCTGTAGTCAGACAGATTATTCTATCTGAGGGTATAATAGATTCTGGTATTTCTACATGCGAAGGTTTTGGATCCTTACGAGAAAGGGAGTCTGCTTTGAGATTTTTTGAGCCAGGTCGATATGTTATGATATAATCAAATCGTGAGAAGAAGAGACTCCACCTGACCTGACGTGAAGTCAAGGTTTTATTGGATCTCAAGAATTCTAAATTCCGATGATCAGTGTATATCAGAATGGGGTGTTGTGTACCTTCCAAAAGATGCCTCCAGAACTCTAGAGCAGATTTGATAGCAAGGAGTTCTTTGTCACCAATACCATAATTCATTTCTGCAGAGTTCATAACTCTAGAGTAGTAAGATATCGGGTGAAGGGGTTCCTTAGGTGACTTTCTCTGAGAAAGGATTGCCCCAAGAGCATACTCAGAAGCATCAACTTCCAGGGTATATTGACGACTGGGATCTGGGAACTGTAGAATCGGAGCTGTAATGAATTTATGTTTAAGAGTAATGAAGGAATCCTCTGCTGACTGATTCCAAACGTATTTTATATGTTTACGTGTTAAGTAAGTCAAGGGTTGAACAATATGTGAAAAACCTTTAATGAATTTCCGATAAAAATTCGCAAACCCTAAAAATCTCTGGATTTCTTTCTTATTACGGGGAACAGGCCAATTTGTTACCGCGTCCACCTTATTAGACTCCATGGATATACCTGATGGTGATATGTTGTATCCTAAAAAGGAAATCGTATCTGTATTGAATATACACTTCTCAAGCTTAGCGAAAAGTCGGTGGTCTCTTAAACGTAACAAAACCTGCTTCACATGACACACATGTTTGTCATATGAGTCTGAGAATATAAGAATGTCGTCCAGATAGATGACTATACAAACATCTAAAAGATCATGGAAGACATCATTTATGAAACACTGAAATGTCGCCGGAGTGTTGCATAACCCAAACGGCATTACAGTGTATTCATAAAGGCCGTAACGTGTACGGAAAGCTGTTAACCACTCATCCCCTGCTCTCATCCTGATCAAATTGTAGGCACCCCTGAGATCAAGTTTCGTATAGATAACGGCACCAAGTAACCGTTCAATTAGTTCAGGGATGAGAGGCAGGGGGTATCTGTTCTTTTTTGTACATTTGTTGAGTTGCCTATAGTCAATGATTGGACGAAGACTACCGTCCTTATTCTTTACAAAAAACATAGATGCCCCAACAGAAGATGTGGAGGGTCTAATAAAGCCTTTTTTCAAGTTGTCATCTAAATAGTCTTTCAAATGAGCTAACTCTGGCTCCGAAAGAGGGTATATATGGCCAATAGGTATGGTGCTGTCTGGTATTAGATCGATAGGACAGTCATAAGACCTGTGTGGTGGCAGTGTGTCAGCCTCAACCTTATCAAAAACGTCGCTGAATTCTTTATAACAATCAGGTAAACTAGGGACAGATAGATGACATAAGGAGTGTTTAGTGAAACATGACTGTTTACAAAATTCAGAATCAAAACTTACAGAGCCTTCACACCAAGAGACAGTGGGGTTATGTCTTATCAACCAACTTAACCCAAGTATCATAGGGTAAACTGAAGTAGGAAGTACATCAAAAGATAACCGTTCCATATGACCAGAATTTGTAATCACAGTAATGGGAATGGTGTGATGTGTAATGGGACCTGAGAGAAATAGAGAGCCATCAACCAAACGTATAGCCAATGATACACTCTTTTTTATTAGTGGAATCTTATTTTCAACAACAAAAGAAATATCTACATAATTCCCAGATGCTCCAGAGTCAACTACAGCCTGTACGTCTATCTTCCGATGATGCCACTGTAGGGAAAGAGGAAGCGACAGATGAGAAGTGAAATCATGTACCATGTTAATTATATGATTACTAGGGGGTCTCTTACCCTTCTTTTGGCGAAGAAGTAACGGACAATCCTTAACGGTATGGTCTTTAGCAGCACAGTATAGACAGAGGTTCAATAATTTGCGCCTAGCTTTTTCTTCGGGTTTTAGAGGCCCACGAATCACTGCTACATCCATTGGTTCATCAGAGGACCTTGTTGGTAAAGTTGAGGGAATAGCATGATAAGTGGGTATTCTTCTGTAACTTGCATCAGCAGAGGATCTTTCAAATTTTCTTTCCCTTAATCTTCGGTCTATACCTATAGTAAGTGTCATAAGGGCTTCCAAATCATCAGGAATGATACCACGTGCAAGCTCATCTTTTACTGTTTCGCTGAGACCTATCCGGTATTGATTCCTTAGAGCTGGAGTGTTCCACTGAGTGTCCGGTGCCCAGCGTTTGAAATCCGTGATATACTCTTCCATGAATCTTTTCCCTTGTCTTAGGGACCTAATAGCTGTTTCTGCTGTGTTCTGTTTATTGTGATCCTCATAAAGCAGAGACATAGCAGCAAAGAATGCATCGAGAGAATTTAAAATGGGATCGTCATTCTCATAAATGGCGTTAGCCCAAGACCTGGCCTCACCACGTAAGAATGAGATAACAGTTAATACCCTGACCTTATCTGTTGGGTATGATTTAGGTTTCAAAGTAAACATTAGTGTACAAGAGTTTTTGAAATCCCTAAACTTAGCTCTCTCCCCAGAGAATTTCTCAGGAGGACTAATCACAGGTTCAGGTGAGGTTTCAGCTACGGGAGGTTTATTAGCAAGATGGTCATTAATGAATTTTCTAATGTTCTGATTCTCCAATTGTATCTCCCTTAGACCCTGTAACAAATGGGCCATACATTGAGCTAGGGAGCCAACCCTATTGGAGAGTTCTGTTATATCCATTAACCAAGATACTAGTTGTTTTTTTTTTTTTCAGGCTTGGTAATATGTAATGATATGTACGAACTAGTACCCTTGATTTTATGCAGGACCACTCAGTCTCACACCTTACCTCGGGTTCACTAAGATCTAACTCATGGAACCCTGTTATGCTCATAGATCTGAGGGTCACTACTGTAGGATACAGTGTGAAGGTGGTACACAAAGGAACAAGGAATGAGCTAAACCTATGTATGGTATAATATAGTATAACTCCAATTCCATAGAGAGAGTCAATAGTTAATCACTTTTGCAAGTAAAGTTTCAGTCCAGCATCACAGGCAAAAAGAATATTTACATAGCTTGCACACACACACACACACTCTATTGAAGTAGTTGTACAGGGTAGGCTCACAGTATATATTGCAGCGTTATTTGAGCATATGCAGAAATGAGAAGTTGATGTGCTGTATTCAGTTTAAGCACATATAATACCACAGAGGTTAATTCCTGAATGATCAGGGCCTTGTAGCGTTATGTTTAGATTTGCAAATGGTTAAAGTCACTAAGCATACAAATGTAGGGAGCAACAAGCAGATGATATGGAAGCAAAGTTAGTACATGTGTATGCTTAGGAATAAGTAGATATGGCAGTTAGACTTAAGTACTTGAGGCTCAGAAGTAACAAGTGACATGCAAATAAAGATATCCTTAGAAGTAAGTTGATTATACAGACCGGTAACTCCTGAGGGTAGTTTCATACAAACCGGCTTCCCAGTGCGTTACAGCAGCATAGTTCAGAGCGGTAGTTCAGAGGAGGAGACGCAGTCAGCGTGTACCGAGATTCAGTGTGTGTGTGGCAGCAGAGGTTGCACGCAGAGAGAAGTCGGGCGTGACGTCACACGCCAGGAAAGCAGCATGAGAGAGTACAGGATACAACCAGCAGCGTGAGGAATAGCGATACACTGAATGAGCCGGAATCAGTATCGCAGGTGAGGTGCTGCAAATCTACACTTCTTGTGAAACAGAGGAATAGAAGCAATTGAAGTAAATCCCAACTTAGACAGGAGGGAATAGCTGGGTGTGTACAGGTCAGTCACTCCAGGAGACTGAACAAATTACCAAGCAACGTTCAACATTAGGTGGAGCCTTAAATAGCAATATGGTAATTAGTAGTTAAAGGTACAGAGAGGTGTATGATGAATAAACCCTGACAACAATCTTTTATATTCACAGAGATATCATGTACATTAGATGTTGAAGGAACAACAGGCATTGTACTATTACTAATGGATACATTCTCTGCATGTAAAAGCTTATCCTGACAACTATTACATACCACAACTGGAGATATAATCTCCACAAATTTGCAAAAGATACACTTAGCTTTGGTAGAACTGTTATCATTCAGCAGGGTTCCAACAGCAGTGGTTTCTGAGACAGGATCAGATTGAGACATCTTGGAAATGTAAGAAAAAAAACAACATATAAAGCAAAATGATCAATTTCTCTATATGGCAGTTTCAGGAATGGGAAAAAAATGCAAACAGCATAGCACTCTGACATAGAAAAAGGCAAGAGGCATATAGGAATGGGGTTTTAAATAATGAAATTATTTGACGCCAAGTATGACACATAACGCAAACTGAATTTTTTTTGGCGCTAACAAAATCCGAAAATGACACACTCGCATCATAGCAGATGCACCTTGCACAAGGAACTCAGTGTCAACTATGACGCCGGAAATGATGAACTTGTGTCACCGGACGTCCCTTTTCCCCAAAGAAATTCTCACGCCAAGAATGACGCTATAAACATCAGCATTTTGCGCCTCGCGAACCTAATTTTTTCCCCGCGAAAATTTAGTGAAAAAGCAGTCAATTTGAAAAAAGACTAAATCTCAGGTAAGAAAAATTTTCCTAAATATGTTTTTTCCTAAATATGAAACTGAATAGTCTGCAAAAGGAAATATACATAAACCTGACTCATGGCAAATATAAGTACAATACATATATTTAGAACTTTATATTAATACATAAAGTGCCAAACCATAGCTGAGAGTGTCTTAAGTAATGAAAACATACTTACTGAAAGACACCCATCCACATATAGCAGATAGCCAAACCAGTACTGAAACAGTTATCAGTAGAGGTAATGGAATATGAAAGTATATCGTCGATCTAAATAAGAGAGGTAGGAGATGAATCTCTACGACTGATAACAGAGAACCTATGAAATAGATCTCCCGTGAGGAAAACCATTGCATTCAATACGTGATACTCCCTTCACATCCCTTTCACATTCACTGTACTCTGAGAGGAATCGGGCATCAAAATGTTGAGAAGCGAATATCAATGTAGAAATCTAGCAAAAACTTACTTCACCACCTCCATAGGAGGCAAAGTTTGTAAAACTGAATTGTGGGTGTGGTGAGGGGTGTATTTATAGGCATTTTGAGGTTTGGGAAACTTTACCCCTCCTGGTAGGATTGTATATCCCATACTTCACTAGCTCATGGACTCTTGCCAATTACATGAAAGAAATATCAGTGACAATAGTGAGGTGGGGGAGGGAAAAGAGTTGTTTGAGAGGGGTCAGGGAGGGATCAGAGGGTGGGATGTGTCAGGTGGGAAGCTGATCTCTACACTAAAGCTAAAATTAACCCTTCAAGCTGGGCATAATACAAGTGTGGTGCGCAGCAGCATTTAGTGGCCTTCTAATTACCAAAAAGCAATGCCAAAGCCATATATGTCTGCTATTTCTGAACAAAGGGAATCCCAGAGAATCATTTACAACTATTTGTGCCATAATTGCACAAGCTGTTTGTAAATAATTTCAGTGAGAAACCTAAAGTTTGTAAAAAAGTGAACGATTTTTTTTTATTTGATCACATTTGGCGGTGAAATGGTGACATGAAATATACCAAAATGGGCCTAGATCAATACTTTGGGTTGTCTACTACACTAAACTAAAGCTAAAATTAACTCTACAAGCTCCCTACAAGCTACTTTGAGTTGTCTACTAACTCATATACATGTAAAGGGTTATTCAGGGATCCTGGCAGATATTAGTGTTAAAATGTAACAAGCAAATTAAAAAAAACAAAAATGGTTTAGAAATAGCAAAGTGCTACTTGTACTTATTGTCCTATAATTTGCAAAAAAAAGCAAAGAACATGTAAACATTGGGTATTTCTAAACTCAGGACAAAATTTAGAAACTATTTAGTATAGGTGGTTTTTGGTGGTTGTAGATGTGTAACAGGTTTTGGGGGTAAAGTTAAAAAAGTGTGTTTATTTTTAAATGTTTTTTTTTGATCATTTTTATTGAGGTTTAGTTCAAAGCACACGGACAATGCCTTTCAATACGATCAAAATACAAAATTGTTTCAAGTTATACAGTCAAAGTAATAAAACCATAATATACATAATAAAGCTATATGGCATTATTTAAAAGAGATCAGTAAACATCATGCTTGCTTATATAATGGTATGTCTTCTAGATGACATCAGAGGCCACTTTTGGACCTCGCTGTATTACATAGGGCATGGAGCTACATAAGACAGCTATAAACAGTAGAGGACCACTTTTGGGTCCCAACTAGTAAACCTCTATTTTAAGTTTTATAATTTTATTACTAAATTTTGATAACAGAGACCCCTGCCATGTACAAGAATTGGAGACTGCTATAGAAGGCTGTCTAATAAAGGAGGAGTATGAATACCTAACTTATAGTGAAATCTGAAATATAAGGAATTGAATGCCATAGTCTGATAAGCTAGTCATGTTACTTAATGGGATTCAAACCGGATTCTAATACTTAAATATGAGAGACTTACTGGCAAATCATTAAGGTGGAGGTTAGAAACATAAATCTGAGTAATAAGTGTAAGTAGCATGCTGTCCTGAGTTAGAGCACCCCTAATAATGTAATAGTATGCATGGAGTGTAGATAAGTAGCAACTGTTTGATGTATAGTTTAATGAATAACCTAGTGAGTTGTATAAAATCTAAGCCTTACAACCACTGCACCTAATGGGCCACTGGTATCAAGTGTCAAAGCTTTGAAAACATATTGTAATTTAGAATAAACTTAAAATAAATAGGCAGAAGTACATATACATTTCTCCTGCTTCCAACTCAGAAAGTAAAGGTTTACTCATATCACCAATATCTTTTATCCGCTATATACATCAGGGGAAAGATAAACTAGATAGGCCCAACTGTCCCGGCCGCCGACAACTGAGCCACTACCCTATAAGGAAATAGCAGAATTATTTGGGGATTACATAGTACATTAAGAGATTTTAAAAAAAATAAAAAATTTGAGTTGGCATAGGATGACCACGTATAAAACAATACAATACAAACTGTGGTTATGATTCAGGAAGGTATATATATAATTGAAAATGGCTAGTGACACACTGAGACTTATAAATAAAAAATTGAAAGTTTAGTGTTTAGAGATAGAGGGAGAGTGAGGACAAATTGTAGAAATATTAGTGAAGCCTCTGTATGGAAACCTTTAAGATATGGGATAAGACATAAACCTGACATCACAAGGAATGTCAAGTTCACTATGTTATATATGTTATTAAGGGTCACATAAACTATCTAGCAATAGTGTACTAGACTGGCTCAGAATAAAGGGTAACTAAAAGTGGTCTTTCACAATTAGATTAAAATTGATCTGCAGCATTCTATAGTACAAAAACTACTTGATATATACATATCACCAAAGGTGTCTCTACAGTAAACCCCTGTTGTGCTAGGAGTGGGTAAGAGCCAGCAACCAACTAAATAGGCCATTAACAATGGGTTAACAGGGAAATAACCACAACTTAGTGAAACATAACTATACAACTTCAGATTAGATCTTCATGTTTAATCAAACTATAAGGTCTATTTATCAAGCGGGTAGAAGCAAAACCACAGTGGAAAAATAGCAAGCAGGCTTAATGACCTCCACCGCACGGTATGGCAACTAACCCACTCCAATGCGGTTTATCAATGCGATCCTCCAGAACAGTCCGTAATGAGGTGTAGTGGATTTTAATATGACAGAGAGTAGCTGGGCAAGCAGAAAGACATTGCTCCAAACAGCTTCTCCCTCATAGAATGCCGTCTGATGATATAGCATATTTGCAAAGCCCAGGGACAGGATCTCAGACTCCCCATATAGTAGGATAGTATCCGGTTGTAAGATGCATAATGTATCAGTCAAAAAACACTGACTGGTTAGAGCTGCCTTAGACTCCGTCAAAATTAACGTTGATTGCTGTTTATCACCTGCAGTTTGGGGAGCAACTTTATCTTCGATCTCGTTTGCAGCAGCCACTACATAGATCTGCTTAGGAGTAGAAATGGGTCGGCTTGTTACCATCCAGCAGTCACAGGCCTTCGGTAAGGCTGCAAATTCCTCCGCACTACTTCTGAAGGTCCCGGTTTCAACTTTGTTTCCCTTCTCTTCGGGTTCTGCAATAGCCAACTCAGGGTCCCCTCGTAAGTTAGCAGCACTGTACGATGCGCGTCCAGATAGCGCTATGTCCTCCTTCACTCCCGGTATCTGGGTGAGCTCCACATGTGCAGAGGTACGATCGCTGGTGTGAGTAAGCGCCATATGTAGTGACTTATCAAACTCAACTTGGTATTTGTCGAGCAGACAGCGTAATTCCAGCAAGATATATTTAGCAGCCTCCATTGTAGACTTCTGTGGTAGTATCTGTGCAGGTAAAGTATATATGAAAACGTCCTGCAGTGTCTTGCGGGATAGCACTGCCTTTTAACGACAGAAACACACGAGTGTCCTGCCGGGGGGTTAGTTAGTAGGCCGCAACCTTTGAAGCAATCCGGTGAGCTGATTCTGATATCAAACCTAAAATAAGTGGTATCATTCAAAAGAGCTTCATTTGCTACACAATATTTTGCAAAAAGCGATATTCGATGGGGTATAAGATAGCAAGTAGTGTGCAGGTTTGTGCTAAGGTTTGAAGCAGTAGATAATCTTGCGACCTATCATGGCCGCCACCCGGAAGTTCCCCCCCATTTTTAAATGTTTTCATCAATTTTTTTATAGTAAATTATAAGATATGATGAAAACAATGGTATCTTTAGAAAGTCCATTTAATGGCGAGAAAAACTGTATATAATATTTGTGGGTATAGTAAATGAGTAAGAGGAAAGTTACAGCTAAACACAAACACAGCAGAAATGTAAAAATAGCCCTGATCCCTAACGGTAAGAAATGTCTGGTCACTAAGGGGTTAATAGTGCTGAACTGCAGCTGTTTTTTGAGAAAACAAAACAACGCTGTATAAACAGCGCTGTATACAGCAAGAGAAAATGTCAAATACACAATGCATAAAAAAAATCAATATCGCTTTATTGTCCAGTCTCATAAAATAAAAAATAATAAAAGCACTTAAAAGTTATTTTGCAAGCAAAAATCAGCATAAAATTATTACACAATATTTTACATTGATATATAGGGGCATATTTATAAAGCTCCGAATGGAGCTTGATGTCCCGTGTTTCTGGCGAGCCTGCAGGCTCGCCAGAAACAGCAGTTACGAAGCAGCGGTCACAAAGACCGCTGCTCCATAACCTGTCCGCCTGCTCCGAGCGGGCGGACAGACATTGCCGGAAATCAACCCGATCGAGTACGATCGGGTTGATTGACACCCCCCTGCTGGCGGCCTATTGGCCGCAAGTCTGCAGGGGGCAGCGTTGCACCAGCAGCTCTTGTGAGCTGCTGGTGCAATGCTGAATACAGCGAGCGTATTGCTCACCGTATTCAGCAAGGCCTGTCCGACAGACCTTAATAAATAAGGGCCATAGTAATTTTGTAACAGTTTTTCCTATGTATCAGACTTGTATCAACTGCTGCGTTGTTTTAAAACATTCAACGGTTTCTAGCAGACGTCCAATGGTGTGTTTCAATTACTGCTCTATAATTGTAGCAAAAAGTAGTGTCTAATAGCCCGTAATAGATGCAATATGCAATACGAACAATATAAACATTTGTTGCATACAAACATAAGACAGAATAAAATCAATAATATAAATTCTGCAGGTTTAGAGCGAAAGACTGTAAACACTTGCCTGGCCAGACTTGTGTATAAACCTGCAGAATTTATATTATTGATTTTATTCTGTCTTATGTTTGTATGCAATGCCAGGGGGTAGTGTACAAGCGCTAATCTTTAAGACCTATATAGAAAACACACAAAAAAATGGGAATATCTCCTTAAATACCTATGGACTAAGAGGGTAATTTAACTTAAATCTATTATTAGATATAAGAAATGATTATTTTGGCGCCACCCAGTGGCTAAATCTATATAGGTTTAACTGAGATAACAAATAAATGGATATGATTGGGATAATATTGGCCAAAATACACAGTTAGGATATCAGAATTTTTTATCAAGTGCTATGACTGAGTGATAAAACAGGGAAGAGTTTATATAATAACCTATCTAATAAAAGTTAGTTCAGTAAAAAAATTATTTTATATTCTGTATTAAAATAAACGTTTATACACAAATCAATAAAACATTACAATATGCACGTGCACAATAAAAAACAATATAAAACAATGTTGTAGTTAGCCGCAATAGCGGTGATACAGTTACCCTTTTCTCATTCGAGGTAACTTTATTGATTCAATTTGAGAGTCCAAACAGATGAAAAGGGAAAATTTCTTTCTCCGATTTTTACCATAAACTTGGTGTTGATAGACGGATGATGGTATCCTTGTGAAGCTTTCTCGTCCTTTTGCCTTGACGTGCTTTTTCAGTCAACTCAGAGGTATTCCGGTTCTTTTTTCTTTTCTCGCCGCTTTCAAACAGATGGCGGGCAAACTCTGAGTTTACAGGTCATCTGCAGTTTACTTATACCCCCAATTTAAAGTGACATATCATAGCAAATAAAAAAATATATATATATCATTGACTTTAACGTTTAAAATTACAAAATTCTAGTTAATTTCTAGTATTAACTAGAGTTTTGTAATTTTAAACGTTAAAGTCAAATATATATATATATATATATATATATATATATATATATATATAAAAATAATTTTCATTTGCTGTGATATGTCACTTTAAATTGGGGGTATAAGTAAACTGCAGATGACCTGTAAACTCAGAGTTTGAGAAAGGCTTGCAGCCGAAACGCGTTACTCTGAGATTTGATCCATCTAGCGATCCGTAGTTTACCCACCATCTGTTTGAAAGCGGCGAGAAAAGATAAAAAGAACTGGAATGCCTCCAAGTTGACGGGAAAAGCACGTCAAGGCAAAAGGACGAGAAAGCTTCACAAGGATACCATCATCCGTCTATCAACACCAAGGTTATGGTAAAAATCGGAGAAAGAAATTTTATATAAACTCTTCCCTGTTTTATCACTCATTTATACCTTTTCCCTGTTTTATCACTCAGTCATAGCACTTGATAAAAAATTCTGATATCTTAACTTTGTGTATTTTGGGCAATATTATCCCAATCGTATCCATTTATTTGTTATCTCAGTTAAACCTATATAGATTTAGCCACTGGGTGGCGCCACAATAATCTTTTCTAATATCTAATAATAGATTTAAGTTAAATTACCCTCTTATGTTTGTATGCAACAAATATTTATATTCTTTATGGATTCAAGTGTAAAAAAACACAGCAAACTCGTGATCGTTTTTACGCTCCTTGTGCTAATGATAACACGCCACTTGTAATCTAGACCTAAATGTTTCAGCTAATAATTTTGCTAGAATGCAGATTTTCTCAGGGGAGAGCAGATTTGACATGAAGCACCCGGTACTATTAGCAGCATGTTTTTGAAGCACAAACTAATCAAATTTAGCTGTTTTCAGTGTAATTTAACTTGCATTTGTTCTAGTTTTTCAAATGTCTTTTTTTTTTCTTTCCACTTTCGGAAACACAATGCATATTTTGAAAGAAACTCGCCAGCCTGCATTCGACAAAATGAAACTACAAGACCTATAGACATAATATACTTATAGAAATATGAGGAACACTTTAAATTTTGACTTCTTGTTTACGATTTCAACTATTTTTTGTAAATTAGTATGTTTTTTTAATCACAGGTTTTACCATTTACATTTAATATGTTTTACTTTTCTGTGTATTTTAAGGATGATTTGTATGGAATAATGGAAATTTGCACTGTGTACTGTTTATATGAGTACTTATGTGTAATACAATTACGTTTTTTATAGAAATGTAAGTTAGGTCCCTTATTAATATATACAGCTAATAGTGTAAAATGTGCCTTTAGATAATCCTGTCATAGACTTTGTAGCACTGACAGATCATTTTACATGAGTGGAGAGCTCTAGATCATCAAAAAAATGAAGCGTAACTTTACCCAAAAGCAAAATGCAATATTTTAATATTGTTTAAGACTTAAAGTGATGGTAAACATTATATGTTTGAAAATCGGGTCCAGAATCTTTAAAACTCATATTTTTTGTGATTTAAAGGGACACTAAACCCACACTTTCATGATTCAGGTAGGGAGTACAATTTTAAACAACATTCCAAATTACTTCTATTATGTAATTTGCTTCATTCTTTCGATATCCTTTGCTGAAAAATAGCAATACACATGGGTGAGCCAATCACATAAGGCATCTATGTGCAGCCACCAATCAGCAGCTACTGAGCCTATCTAGATATGCTTTCCTGCAAATGATATTAAGAGAATGAAGCAAAATAGATAATAGAAGTATATTAGAAAGTTTTTTTAAATTGCACTTTCTAAATCATGAAATATTTTTTTTTCGCTTTAATGGTTTAACCTTTTAAGGACACAGCTTTCAGTTTGCTCAATTGTTTTATGACGGAAAAAATCTGTCATATGTCCTTAAGAGGTTAAACTGTTCTCCAATAGGCGCTTTTTTTTGTAGCTAAAGGGCTGATTGTAGATCAGTTCAAACCGTTATGTCAGGATATCTGTGAGTGTTTTTAAATAATATATATATATATATATATATATATATATATATATATATATATATATATATATATATGGTATATATATATATATATATTATTTATACATGATAAGACCATAGGGTTAATTATATATGAAACTGGTTGCATCAACTTTATTTACTATAAATTACAGTTCTCTCTGCCAAATGATTTTGGCTGGGTAAAACAACCCCCTTTTCCTGATTAACAGAACATCTGAAAACAAAATAATTGCTTTCAAAGATTTCCTGCCTAAGGTGTGAAGTTAAAGTTCCTATCAGATCTCAAGCCAGAATGTCCCAATTACCCATTTCAAAGGAGGCCTGGGTAAAGAATTTTTCCTTATCTAAAAAAAGCCAGTCGCTCCATCTGCAAGAATAAGGGAATATACAGGCTTGTTCAGAGAATACAGCTGTCCTCATCCAAGTGTTAAATTACCCCTGCTGTGTTGCATACACATTTGCACTGAGCCAAGCAGAAACACATATTGTATTGTAACTGAAATTCATTTTTAAAATGCAAACTTGTGTAATTTTCAATCTTGTATAAAAATGTATAATTCCATGGATCTGAGAAATGCATTTCAGGTTTGTAATAAATTTAATGGATAACATATTCTTATATTTTTCAGGCATCTAATAAGTACATATATAATTGGTGTTTTAAATAATATCATATGTTTTATACACTCAGCAAGAGATATACAGATAAGAAATATTTATATGGGATAGTAATAAATATGAAACCACATCTGATTGCTGATCTCAAGGTATGTATGTGATATTAAGATGATAACTGAGATATTAATTAGATCCATGCTAAAAGTATTACAATCCTTTTAAATACCCATATATTATAAATATAAGAATTACTTTGTATTATGAGAAATATATCATATCTAGTCTTGAAATGCTCATAATGAGTGGTATGACGTGGTCCAATACACATGGAACATGTTACTTATTAAAACTCGAAAATATAATACATTGTAAAAATATATATAAATCTATATTAAACTGTAGTAGCATTGATGGTAAAACTGCATTTCTGGGTGTCTGCTGCCACCTATAGATCAGAGATGGTACCGCAGCCAAAAGATAAATGGCTACTCAGGAGGTGTCTCCCAAATAACCAAGAGATGTTCAGCTCAAGGGGCCTATAACAAGTCAAGCTTCCGTGGGGCATTTCCAATTTTACCAATGATTAGAATAAAAAGGGGTGGGGTATATCAGGTGATATTACCCCAGGCAAGAGAAAAAAAAAGCTCTCTGCTACTGAATTTTGACTGAGAACTTTGCTGCCATTTTGGGACACAGTCACTATAAGCAAATCTGTGCCTAATTTTTATCCATCTTGCAAAAATTGCCTCTTTTAATTTATGAGGTGAAATTTGACTTATTAGAGAAACTCTGTAAGCTGAAACATTAATTTGGTTATTTGGGATAAAGTATACGTGATAAATAAATATATATATAATATTTTAATCATAGGTATTTGATAACTATAACTAGATTGCAGTTAGTAATTTTAAAAGGGCACCATTAGTATTTTAAAGGGACACAACCCACATTTTTTTCTTTCGTGATTCAGATAGAGCATGCAATTTTAAGCAACTTTCTAATTTACTCATATTATAAAATTTTATCTTTACTTGAAATGCAAGAATGTAAGTTTAGATGCTCACCCATTTTTGGTGAAAAACCTGGTTTGTTCTTGCTGATTGGTGGATAAATTCATCCACCAATAAAAAAAGTGCTGTCCAGAGTCCTGAAACAAAAAAAGCTTAGATGCCTTCTTTTTGAAATAAAGATAGCAAGAGAACAAAGAAAAATTGATAATAGGAGTAAATTACAAAGTTGCTTAAAATTGCATGCTCTATCTGAAACACAAAAGAAAAAAAATTGTGTTCAGTGTCCCTTTAAGCTCATGTTTATAGTCCTGTGTAGTTTAACTAGTCATATTTAGTGCTATTAATTTATAATTGCAGCTATATAGATATATTTTAGAATTTGCTTTATTGTAGAGAAAAATAATTTATTTGCTAGACAGGGTTTTGCACTCCAGATTTTTAAGTCAGTCATTATAGTGAACTCTTTCAGAACTGTACATAAACTGGTTATTGTTATTAAATCCCTGGTAGTTATTAATCAAGTATAGTAAATTGGTAATCCATATTGTACACTGAACTAGAATTATTGGTTAATAACAGAAGATTCTGGTATTTTATTGTGGTATTTTAATTTGATTATTGTGAATAAGGTAAATTGTAAAGGTATATTTTTATGATCTTTGTATAGAACATTGTAACAGCAGTAGGGGGGTATATTTTGATTCATTATCTGATTTCTATAAATATAACTCAATGTGTTTATAACTTTAACTTATCGTAAAGAATTTAGGAATAAATATTGATTTGAATTGTTTCGTATATGCATTTTAATTGGGGGTTATTTTAAAGAATAATTATTAAATAAATTGTATTATAACCCGGCCATATACTGACAGCTCACAAAAAATATGAATTTTGAAGTAAGCGACAGTAGCATGGGATAATAGAATGGCACAGATAGATTAAAAAGTGCATTCTTATTAGAAGTGATCAATTAAAGTCCATCTAAAATATCGCTTAGATTCTGACCTAATTTTAAAACATGTAAAGTTTATCATCACTTTAAGAAGTCTTTAGAATGTCTGGGCCTCAAGAGGGTTGTTCGACCTGGCTCTATAATTTCTAGGACAGCAGTTTTTGCTCCCCTGGGTTTCAGCATGCTGTACAACTTGCTGACCTGAGATCTACTGGTGATGACGTTTTGCACCCTAGCTTCGGTGGTTGGTCTGTGGACAGAGAGAGTTGGGTAACGGTCATAGCAGGAGGACAACGTCCCCAGGTGCAGGCACGGAGTGCTCCTCTTTGGTATGTGGCAGGCTGAAGAGCTCCTCTGTCTTTTAACATGGTAGCTTCACTGATTGTTAACAGTTTGAGCCTTTGACCATCTCTGCATGGTTAAGTTACTTAGGACCTGATTGCCGCCACCTGAATTATCTTTAAATTATAGAGTTTATGCCAGATGGTCTGTGCTGGATAATAAACAAGAGCCACAGGTCTTAACGTCTAATTTCTGTGCCTGTGTTTTATTGACGAAAGGGCATTTAACCCTTAAGTATTTAATGTCCCTTTTAAGATATTATTCTTTATAAAATGCACAGCACAATATTGTGTTTGTCATTGGTGCATGTGTTTGTACACTATATATAATGTATTCAGAACTGTGCTGCAGTATTTCAGGCTTCAGGATGCTAAACATCGTATTTTTATTTTAATATTTTGCAAAAAAGAAACATACATTTTTAGTTGTTTGTATGTATGGGCATTGCAGTAAAGACTGAAGGTATCTGCCACTTCCATGTCCTTTTGATGACAGCTTTGACTATGAAGTAAAAAGCAAGGAAATGTCTGTTTAAATTATCATTAACTGGACATAAATATAAATATCCCTACAGGTGGCCCTCGGTTTACAACGGTTCAATTTGCACCGTTTCAGAATAACAACCTTTTTTTTCAGTCATGTGACTGCTTTTGAAAAGCATTGAGAAGCAGTGCATTGATTAAAATAGCCAATAGGTGGAGCTGTCCGCTTGTGTTGCAGTAAAGATATGCAAGCCAAGCAAGCTGAAATTAATCAGTTTAACCAGACCTGAGCTACCGAGCAGCTTGCAAAGGAACAATATCTTCCTGTTTATAAATCAGTCCAGATTGGAATGCCTAGAAAGAATTGTTTGCAGAAAAATGCAAGTAAAGTCTGTGTTGTGTGATTATTTTATTAGGTTTATAATGCTGTTTAGCAAATGTTTTTGTTCATTTAACTTAGTTTAATTATATATTCTGTGTTGTGTGATTATTTTATTAGCTTTATAATGCTGTTTAGCATTTAAAGTCTTCATTTCAAAGCTTTAAAAATAATGTATTAAGTGTTACTTATGACAATTTTGAGAGGGGCCTGGAACCAAATTCCCTCACTTCCCATTGACTTGCATTATAATCTGGGTTTCAATTTACAACGGTTTCGATTTACAACCATTCCTTCTGGAACCTAACCCCGGCGTAAACTGAGGGCTACATGTATTTAACCCCTGCATAATGAGTTTATAAATATTAAATATATTACCCCCCAAGTTAACCCCTTCTATAGTCTCTATTTAAAGGGACACTGAACCCAAATGTTTTCTTTCATGATTCAGATAGAGCAGCAAATTTTAAGCATTTTTCTAATTTACTCCTATTATCATTTTTTCTTCATTCTCTTGGTATCTTTATTTGAAAAAGGAAGAATGGAAGCTTAGGAGCCGGTTCATTTTTGGTTCAGTACCTGGGTAGCGCTTGCTGATTGGTGGATACATTTAGCTACCAATCAGTAAGAGCTATGCAGGTACTGAACCAAAAATGGGCCGGCACGTGAGCTTACATTCCTGTTTTTTCAAATAAAGATACCAAGAGAACAAAGAAAAATTAATAAAAGGAGTAAATTAGAAAGTTATGCAAGAGAAAAAGAACAAAGCGCATCCATGATTCACAGTACAGTTTATTATAACACCACACACATCTGCTATAAAATGCACTTACAAGAAAGAATTGAGTACTCAAGTGGTATTGAAAATATGAGTCTAGGCGGAACTTTCAGGTACTACTAGTGAACAACCGGTCCCGATGACTACTTCTCTAGATGCAGGCAGTTTAGAATAAGGAGCTCTTTTGGACACTGAGTTCCTATTGGAGTCTACCGTTGTGGTGTTTTACCAGATAAGCTGTTTTGTGCTGTGAATTGTGGATGCACTTTGTTCTTTTTCTTTTGCATATCTTTCGAGCGGATCCTACACTGTGTATGTCCAGTCTTTGGCTGCACCACTGAGAACACAGTACAGAGGTTCCATCTACACCAATACCCAGAGAACTTTATGTAAAAGGACTTTTCACTAGCGCCTCTTACCAACAAGTACTCTTTATACCTTGTTGCATGTACATATTTGTACAAACCTATACTAAGTGACTTTGTACTGGGTCTGTTATTCTGTGTATTACTTTTCCTCATAGCGCTCTGTTTTATTTTTTAAATTAGAAAGTTGCTTAACCCCTTAACGACCAACGACGTATGGGGTACGTCCTGCAAAAAAATGCAGTTAATGACCAAGGACGTACCCCGTATGTCGTTGGTCTTTGAAAGCCCTGGAAGCGATCCTGATCGCTTCCAGCCGCTTTCATGTTATTGTAGTGATGCCTCGATATTGAGGCATCCTGCAATAACAGTTTTGAGCAGTCCGATTTAGAGAGAGCCACTCTGTGGCCCTCTCTGCATCGGCCATTGATCGTGGTGTTCGTTGGTGGGTGGGAGCTTATCCAGGGAGGCGGGTGGGCGGCGATCAATGGAGGAGGGGGGCAGGATCGCGTGTGGGGTGCGTGCCAGAATGCGCGCGCATGCACGGGAGCGTGTGCGCGCGTGTGCGGGTGGGAACCCTACACTATGGAACAATTATAAGGACTCAGTGGGAGAGACTCAGTGGGAGAGAGGGTATAAATAAAATTAGTAATCTGGGAGAGGGTTGGGGGTTGTGGGGGGGCAGCTACACTACAGAAAATAGTTTTTTTTTTTAATAAAAATAAACAAAAACGTTTTTAATTTCAAACTGGGTACTGGCAGACAGCTGCCAGTACCCAATATGGCGCACAATAAGGCAGGGGGGGGGGGGTTAGAGAGCTGTTTGGGGGGGATCAGGGAGGTTGGGGGCTAAGGGGGGATCCTACATAGCAGCATATGTAAATATGCTAAAAAAATAATAAAAAAATAAAAGATAGCTTTTATTTTAGTACTGGCATACTTTCTGCCAGTACTTAAGATGGCGGGGACAATTGTGGGGTTGGGGATGGAAGAGAGCTGTTTGGGAGGGATCAGGGGGTGTGATGTGTCAGGTGGGAGGCTGATCTCTACACTAAAGCTAAAATTAACCCTGCAAGCTCCCTACAAGCTACCTAATTAACCCCTTCACTGCTAGCCATAATACTCGTGTGATGCACAGCGGCATTTAGCGGCCTTCTAATTACCAAAAAGCAACGCCAAAGCCATATATGTCTGCTATTTCTGAACAAAGGGGATCCCAGAGAAGCATTTACAACCATTTGTGCCATAATTGCACAAGCTGTTTGTAAATGATTTCAGTGAGAAACCTAAAATTCTGAAAATTTTTAAGTTTTTTTAATTTGATCGCATTTGGCGGTGAAATGGTGGCATGAAATATACCAAAATTGGCCTAGATCAATACTTGGGGTTGTCTACTACACTACACTAAAGCTAAAATTATCCCTAAAGCTCCCTACATGCTCCATAATTAACCCCTTCACTGCTGGGCATAATACACATGTAGTGCGCAGTGGCATTTAGCAGCCTTCTAATTACTAAAAAGCAACGCCAAAGCCATATATGTCTACTATTTCTGAACAAAGGGGATCCCAGAGAATAATTTACAACCATTTAAGCCATAATTGCACAAGCTGTTTGTAAATAATTTCAATGAGAAACCAAAAGTTTGTGAAAAAATTAGTAAAAAAGTGAACGATTTTTTGTATTTAATCGCATTTGGCGGTGAAATGGTGGCATGAAATATACCAAAATGGGCCTAGATAAATACTTTGGGATGTCTACTAAAAAAAAATATATACATGTCAATGGATATTCAGAGATTCCTGAAAGATATTAGTGTTCTAATGTAACTAGCGCTTATTTTGAAAAATAATGGTTTGGAAATTGCAAAGTGCTACTTGTACTTATTGCCCTATAACTTACAAAACAAGCAAAGAACATGTAAACATTGGGTATTTCTAAACTCAGGACAAAATTTAGAAACTATTTAGCACGGGTGTTTTTTGGTGGTTGTAGATGTGTAACAGATTTTGGGGGTCATAGTTAGAAAAAGTGTGTTTTTTTCAATTTTTTCCTCATATTTTATAAATTTTTTTATAGTAAACTATAAGATATGATGACAATAATGGTATCTTTAGAAAGTCCATTTAATGGCGAGAAAAACGGTATATAATATGTGTGGGTACAGTAAATGAGTAAGAGGAAAATTACAGCTAAACACAAACACTGCAGAAATGTAAAAATAGCCTTGGTCCCAAACGGACAGAAAATGGAAAAGTGCTGTGGTCATTAAGGGGTTAAAATTGCATGATGCTCTATCTGAATCATTAAAGAAAAAATTGGGTTCAGTATCCCTTTAAGATTTGTAAGGTGTCTGCCCTATCTGCGCTGTTGACAGATTGGATTAATACACTTATATTTTCCTAACTGGTTACATTTTAAAAATAAAAAATAGGAGACGGAACATGCTTCCTAAAGGCAAATCTAATTGAGTGGGACACGTTTTTCTGTTTCACAATAACACTTCCAGGCCCTTGCCCATATATGGAACAGATTTGCAATATGAGAGAAAAGATTTGGCTGCTTTTCACGTGCACATTTTTTTCTAAACCAGCAGAATTCCTGAATGCAGCAATGGTTTTCTGCTGTGTCTTTATGCATTTGTATATTGCACATACATTTGATTTCTATTTGTATGCATGCACATAATTTATAATGGCTTGTAGAGCAGCTGCCATGAGGCTATTCGGACTCTCACTGTAGGTCATGTGATTCCAGAACTGACACATGCCCCTCCTTCTTCAACCTCAAGTAATCTGTCAGCCAGTCATATTATGTAATGTGTTCTATTTGCAGAGACAATGGAGGTTACGTCAGAGAGGGGGACCCTGTTGTGATTAACTGGTGTGTTCCAACAGTGCCTCCCCCTCTCCTAGTTAAACATCTAGCAATATCTTATGTATGTATGTATATATATATATATATATATATATATATATATATATATATATATATATATATACATATATATATACAGTTGTATGCAAAAGTTTAGGCACCCCTGACATTTTCCGACGATTTTCATTTATAAATAATTGGGTGTTTGGATCAGCAATTTCATTTAACTGAAGGAAATAACTGAAGGATACAGTAATATTTCAGTAGTGAAATGAGGTTTATTGGATTAACAGAAAATGTGCAATATGCATCCAAACCAAATTAGACTGGTGCATAAATTTGGGCACCCCAACAGAAATATTGCATCAATATTTAGTAGTGCCTCCTTTAGCAGAAATAACAGTCTCTAGACCCTTCCTATAGCCTGTAATGAGTGTCTGGATTCTGGATGATGGTATTTTGGTTGCCGAGCATGGACAACCCGCTTCAAATCACCCCACAGATTTTCAATGATATTCAGGTGTAGGGACTGGGATGGCTATTCCAGAACATTGTACTTGTTCCTCTGCATAAATGCCAGGGTTTTCTTGCCCTGTCTTTTTATGTACTTTCAAGGCCAATAAACAAATGTAAAAAATAATACTGAAACAAAAAATATACAGCACATATGCATCATTTTAAATATTGAATATTTATGTGTAGGGCCTTAGCTTCTACAGTTAGTATTAGGTTATGGCAGGTTAGGGGTCAATGTTTAAAATAATATGCATAGTCATGTACAATGCATATTGTTTAAAATATTGTGTGTGTGTGTGTGTGTTTGTATATACACATAATATGGGTGTAAATACAATATATATATAAATATATATATATATATATATCAGATGAAAGAAAAAGCACTCACTGGACTTTGGACATCAATGTGATACTTTATTTGTGACATTTCGGGACCTCAAACGTCCCTTCTTCTGACAACCAGAATGTGTAAAATGACAATCTTAAATAGGCCTGTGAGACCCTCCCAAATCCGGCTACCAATCATTGGGCGCCGTGTGCAAAATAGGAATGTACCAACTATATAAATCCACAAGCTGCTGATACTTCTCATCAAAGTGTAAAACATATTACATGTTAGTGGTAATAACATAATGTGTAATATCAAACTCAAGTGCGCTGCTTGTACATATCGGTCCCTCTCCCCCACTATCCGTTCCCCGGTCCTGGGCTATCATGGGCCGTCCCATGCCCCAATTGCACCATCCTATTGGATAATATAACCAACGCCCATGCTGTGGATGCATACTTCTGTTGTGTGTTGCTATGTGAACCAGATGGTGTAGTCACGTCTGGGAGGTAACACCCTTTCCCACAGACAACACATATATCCGCTCATTTATGTTAGTCTCACGCATCACAAATCATCCCTCTTATCTGTGTATACTACAACCGCCACTACGAGCTAGACTCTCAGTGTGCCCAGCTAGCAGTGTCAGACCGGACCCATATCCATACCGGGAACAGACACTCACAGCTGTCAACTCACTCCCATTCCCATTGGCTCCCGGCACTAACACCCACCATCCTGATAGGATGGAAGTGAGTAATAAGAGCCACCCATCAGACTTGTCAACATAAACATAAGTACCAATCCCAATATATTGAAACTGCACCTCCGGGCTAGACACTATCAGTGTGCCTAGCTAACAGAGCCAGACCAGACCTCGAGCCATACCTGGATTGGGCACTCGCCACTACCAACTCACTCGCACTACTGTAGACTCCCGGCGCTAACACCCACCATCATGATAGGATTAATGTATCACAACCGACTCAAGGAGATTAATAGGACCCCAGGTCAGAAATACCTATGTGATAGCCCACAGGGCTATCCCTAGAAGCAAACTACCTATGATCTAACACCCTTATTCATTAGCAGCGCACATATCAACTCCGATGTACTAGTGTCACACCCCAAGACTTCCACTGGGTCAGACCTCCAAGTACAAAAAAAGCCCCTCAATGATCAGTAAGCGGCCCCTTCAAACCAGGATCGAGAACTCACAGGGCCCACACCTCCATACATAATACCCACACTCGCGCTCAATATTATTCACAAAGGGGGCACTGTTAAATAAACCTATATTCCACCATGATATGGTCCATGTGCATAATCCTACCTCTCAAAACCTAAAACCATGTTGAATGTGACCGATATACCAAAACTAAGAGTATCTAGTACGTGGCTGTGCAGCATATCAATGTACCACACCTCCAATGCAAGCCACAATAAACATAAAATATTGACCCAGGGGCCAGCACATCACACCACTCCACAAACCATAAGTGGAGAAACCGCTAGCAGGCTTCCCAACCACCGGGCCCTCTGCTCCGGGTCATATACCCTGACAATACACATCATATACCACAATATCGCACACCATCTAGGTAGAAACTAGCGCATGGCAAATAGTCATCAAGGCTCAACACATCATACGATGTCATGCCAATCGATTTTGTGTTGCCAAACCAGAAGTGGATAAATAAGTAGAGACCTACAGACACACCACAAACTCTACCAAACTAATATCAGCAGGGTCCAAGCCCCCCCCCCCCAATAGCGAAAGAGCGGAGCCCACATCTACCCGGCACGGATCATAGATCCCGGATGGGGGATCAAAACAAATCAAGTGAAATAAGTGAAGTGAACATAACAAAGTGGTTATGTAAAATATATACAAATAATGAGAATACAAAACATATAATAATCATACAAAAATAAAAATAAAATAATTAAAAACAGATAACCCTATCAACCCAATTTATCTAGGGAGTAAATTCCAGGTCCCTCAAGTGTAAGAACTCTCAACAGAATAGCCTAGGATGCAGCAGTATCAAACTAACAAGTTGATCCCCTATACCAAAGCAGGCGGGGGGGCATTGGAGGACCATTAAACACCAAGGTGAGCCCAGTAGAGCTAGTCACCCCATTGGTGATAGTGAATGATACCATGAACTCTCATTGTACTGGGGTACATCCCCAGACTATACATATATAATGCGATCATAAACTTTCATATCGATGTATAACTCCCATGTGGAAGTCCCTTACAGGAAACATTGCCAGCCAGTCTGGACATTCAGGCCCCTTGGTGCCAAAGTCCCCAGTTTGTGTATCCATCTGGCCTCTTTTTGCAAAAGGGTTTTGGCCCTATTGCCCCCTCTTCTTGGGATGGGCACGTGGTCAATGATCTGAAATCTCAAGTCTGTGACTGTGTGACCTTGCTCCAGGAAATGTCGTGCCACAAGTTTGTTAGATTTCCCACTTTTTAAAGCTGATCTAATGCTTGAGCGGTGGTTGGCAATCCTGGTTATGGCATCTTCAATGGTTTTTCTGGTGTAGAACAACCCACACGGGCATTTCAAGAGGTAAATAATGTACGCTGTTGCACGTCACACAGCTCGTACATTTAAAGCAGCCATTCTTCTTTTTAACCAGAGTTGCTTATCACCAGTTGGTGCTAGGTCAGTTCTCATGAAGGAGTCTTTCAAACTCTTACCTCTGCGGTATGCTAGGCGGGGTGCACCCCATTTCATGAATGGTAGTGTGGTATCTGTTTGGATCAGTTTCCATTCATCCTTGATTGCTGGTGATATGGTGTTGATCCGGGGTATACATTGTCACAAACATCAGTTGGGGGGTGGTGGCGTACTGTTCTTATATATATATATATATATATATATATATATATATATATATATATATATATATATACAGGTGGCCCTCGGTTTACAACGGTTCAATTTGCACCGTTTCAGAATAACAACCTTTTTTTTTCAGTCATGTGACTGCTATTGAAAAGCATTGAGAAGCAGTGCATTGATTAAAATAGCCAGTAGGTGGAGCTGTCCGCTTGTGTTGCAGCAAAGATATGCAAGCCAAGCAAGCTGAAATGAATCAGTTTAACCAGACCTGAGCTATCGAGCAGCTTGCAAAGGAACAAGATCTTCCTGTCTATAAATCAGTCCAGATTGGAATGCATAGAAAGAACTGTTTGCAGAAAAATGCAAGTAAAGTCTGTGTTGTGTGATTATTTTATTAGGTTTATAATGCTGTTTAGCAAATGTTTTTGTTCATTTAACTTAGTTTAATTATATATTCTGTGTTGTGCGATTATTTTATTAGCTTTATAATGCTGTTTAGAATTTAAAGTCTTCATTTCAAAGCTTTAAAAATAATGTATTAGGTGTAACTTATGACAATTTTGAGATATATATTTATATATATTTATTTATATATCAGTCCAGAATAATCAGCACACACTATACCAAGCCAACACCTTGGTGCACTACTATAAAATAGTAATATGAAGCATCTGAAAATCAGGACCCGGTCACAATCCAATATGATTTCCAAATAAATGTTAGCACTCAGAGTTATATATCAACACCTTTAATGCACGTCCAAATGCTAAAAATTCATTACGTTTCGGCCCCAACCTGAGGCCTTGTTCAGATGGAAGCCAAACAATATCTAAAAGCTATCTCCCATGAGTCCCTATAAATACCCCCCTAAGTGATATCTGACTCCTGCTGTGAGCCCGCAAAACAGATTTAAAAGCGGCAACACATGTGTAACCTTCTGATGCATACACGTCATTATCATGCTGCTGTGGCCATGGAAACCAGACACAAATAGCCGTGGGCAGTAACTCCTCACCGCACCTGCTATGCACAAGGCTCTTGTCACACCCGGATGACGTCATCAACGCATGTCGTAACCATGGCAACGGGAAAACAATACCATTGCTAAACAGCGGACCCGCAGACGATATCTGTAATCGCAGTGACACACAGCATAAATCCTAAACCCATAATACTAAAGATAAACAAAATATATATATATATATATATATATATATATAAACAAACAATAATGTATATAGATCAAGAATAACCTACACTTAAAGACTATAATTAAAGCACAAGTCTATGGGAAACATATCACTTATTACAACTATCATATACATCGCTACAACACTAAGAGATAGATTCAATAATGTAAAAAGGGGGTAATATCAATGCATACAAAATAAAAACAACGTGCATCTTAGATATGGTAGAAACCTAGAAAGAAACACAGAGGAAGCCCACAGTCTTATTTGTAGAAACAACTGTAATCCACCATGGTGTTAAGTCCCTTCGGGGTGATTGTGTCCAGCGTATTAATCCATCTAGACTCTAACTGTAGAAGTGCCTTTGATCTATCACCCCCACATCTTGGCTTAGGGATGTGATCAACGAGTATAGTCCTCAGCGTAGAGATGGCATGTCCAGCCTGTTGGAAGTGGCGTGCCACCGGCTGATCTGATTCCCCTTTATCAAGAACTTGTCTGATAGCAGACTTGTGATTTGCCAACCTCTCCCTAAAGGTGGTAATAGTTTTACCTACGTAATAAAGTGAGCATGGACAGATAATGACATATATTACGTTGTCAGATGTACACGTCAATCGATGACGGCTAGAGAAAGTTTTGTTGGTATGTGGGTGATGGAATCAGTTACCTGTGATCATGCCATTGGACATAGTACAATTACCACAACTATAGCATCCCTTTTTGCCACGAGGGAGCAAGGTTTGTTTTTGGTAACATTGTACTGGATCCGTTTTAACCAACAGGTCACGTAGATTCCTTGATCTCTTATAGACCATTCTTGGTGGTGGTATATCCACAAATGGTAAACTCGTATATGTTGCCACAATTGGCCAGTTGTGTTGAAGGACCTTCTGTAGTGCTCCTAAGGCTGGTGTGTGTGTGTAGTGATAAGGTTGAGTCGGGGATCAGCAGAGTTAAGTTGTTTGCATTCTACGTTCTGTTGGGTTACTCAACCTTAGCACGTTGCTGACTCCAGGAATCGTTGGGACATCTCAATCAGTTGGGTCTTCTGGACCCCTGTCTTTTAAAAAGTCAGATGAAAACTAGAGAGATATAGCAACAAAGTTTTGTTGGTGGGTTTATTGTATAGTGTAGTATGCAGTTTTAAACCCATATTTAGCGTGCTTTTATAAATTTCGACATCAAGAAAATGTTTTTTTATCGAGATCACTTTCCAACTTGAAGCGGATGATAGACTCAAGACCATCAAGCTGGTTAAACCACTGCATTAGTGTGTCCATTCCTCCCCTCCAAATTAGAAAGATATCGTCGATAGGGGCTCTTTGTTTCAACCTCTAGCTGAATATATAGATTACTTTTTGCAACCTGTTGTTCAAGCCACTTCCTCCTATCTTAGAGATTCCTCTGACCTTATCTCCCAACTAACATCATTTGAGGACATATGTACGACTGATTTATTGGTGACCATGGATGTCGTCAATCTTTACAGCATTATTCCCCATGGGCATGGTTTGGAGATGGTCAGAAGAATCCTAACACATATGTTGGGCTGCTTATTGAATTTCTGATACACCTGATGGAGTTCTGCCTGGAGAAGAATTATTTTCACTTTGAGAATTGCTTTTATTTTCAATCTTTGGGTACTGCAATGGGGTCTAATATGGCCCCATCATATGCAAATATTTAAATGTCAATGTATGAACACAAACATATTCTTCTCTAGGATCAGAACTCCATCAGGTTTTATCATCATTATATTGACAATTTGTAAGTGTGTTTTGGTCATTATACATGCCGTATAATTATTTATGGAAATTTATGCTAAATTTGCACAGCTGGTATTTTGTTTCTAATAAAAAGGTGAAAAACGAATTAATTATAAATGTATTTGCTTTGATCTACACTAGGTGTCAAGTATTTCAACTTCTGTTTTTTTAAATTCCCTGAATGTTGACTAAACCATACAAGGCTTCATATGCCTCAGTACAAATATAGTGGCACTGGCAAGAATCAGTGGCACATATCAGACAATGAATTGTTGTGTGGGCGAATGCAGTGGCCACATTTGGATTGAATCTTTACCAACCTATATGGAGGATCATTTGCACAGAGACATTGCTTGTAAACACATTTAAATGATGTTATGATACTGTCTGTATGCTTATTTGCACAGCTGGTATTTTTTCCATAAAAAGGTGAAAAACTAATTTTAATACAAATAATTATATATGTATTTGCTTTGATCTACACTAGGGGGTCTATTTATCAAAGGCTTTCACCAGCCTTTGACCCCCTATGACTGTAGGTTCTCACAAGAGAACCTGCAGTCCGTATTTAACAAGCAGCGGTCATAAGACCGCTGCTTCCCTAACCTTTCACCACCTCTTAGGTGGCGAATTTCAATCTTGACATTGATAGTTCCTGCCTTTGCATGATAGGCTGTGCGCAGGCCGGGATTGCATGTGAGTGCAAAATAGCACTCGTGTGCAATGCTGAATTCCGGCAGCGCAATTCAGCCCGCCAGAAGCGAGCTTTGGCGGACAGGGACACGTATGTGCGCCCCTGTCTGCCGCAGCTTGATAAATCGACCCATAGGTGTCAAGTATTTCAACTTCTGTTTTTTAAGTCCCCTGAATGTTGACTAAGCCATAAAAGGCTTCAGATGCCTCAGTACAAATATGGTGCCACTGGTATGAATCAGTGGCACATCTCAGACAATGAATTGTTGTGTGGGCAAATGCAGTGGCCACATTTGTAAAGGATTGAAGCTTTACCAACCTATATCGAGGATCATTTGCACAGGACATTGCTTGTAAACACATTTAAATGACGCTATGATACTGTCTGTTCCTGTATGTAATTGAATTATGCAATGTAAACCTATTAAATTACTAACATCTCACTACTGTGTTGAAATTCAAAGTTTTAATGTTTAATAGTAATGTATTAGAGCATATAGGGAAACAACAAAAACTTACAAAGTTCATGTAGACTTAGTGAATGGCTTATATTTTCTGGGTTCTAATCATCTTAAAGGGACAGTAGAGTCATAATTAGACATTTATGATTTAGACAGAGCATACAATTTTAAGCAACTTTCCAATTTACTTCTATTATTTAATTTGCTTCCTTCTCTTGTTATCTTTTGCTGAAAGGTTTATCTGGGTAAGCTCAGGAGCAGCAAACAACCTAGTTTCTAGCTGCTGATTGGTGGCTACATATATATACATATTGTCACTGGCTCACCCATGTGTTCATTTAGAAACCAGTAGTGCATTGCTGCTCCTTCAACAAATGATACCAAGAATAAAACAAATTTGATAATAGAAGTAACCTGGAAAGTTGTTTAAAATTGTATGTTCTACCTAAATCAAGAAATGTCAATTGCTTGACTGCAGTGTGTTGCAGCCAACTTGTTAAAGGCACAGTAAACACTGATATTTTATATAAATTTTTTAGTTATGTGTAATGAATGACTTTCAATATACTTTCATTAGTTCATTTGCCCCCTTTTCATGCAATTTAGCTGTGAAATTTAAAGATTTCCTAATTCTCATAACTTGAAATGCACCTGCTGACTTCTCAAGGCTAACCATTCTACATATGTTTCCCTAACTGGATTTAATTGATAACAACTGCAGAATAATGCGTTTTAGACTAACATTATGACAGTGTCTATCCTTGTTGTCAGGGCCACCACTAGAAATTTTGGGGCCCCTGACTTAACCATTGATCAGGTAACCCCCCCTTTGATATGTGCGATTTTTGACTAAAACTTATATGCACTTTATTCTTAAGTGTAGTCAAACTTTGAAATGTTGTAAAGGTAGTAACACACAAACACAGAAACACACAGACACACTCATACACTGAAACAACCACTCACACATAAGGATTCACATATAGACACTCTAGCAGACACGCAAATAAACACATAAAGACACTCAGACACAGACACCCACACAGACACTCAGCACTTGTTTACATTGACCTGACAAGTAATGAGGTAGACTACAGATTTACAAAACCAAATATGGAGTTCTGATTATCTTTTTGTCAAGGAAGATGCCAACTAAATGATGACATGCACCCAAGGAAACACCAACAGAGACAGCCTCAGAAAACACACAAAGACACACACACACAGAGACACCCACAAAGAACACACAAAGACATACACACACAGAGAGACGACCACATAAAACACACAAAGACATACATACACACACACCCTCACTGAGACATCCACAGAAAACACACAAAGGCATACACACACTCTCACAGAGACAAACACAGAAAATGCACAGACATACACATACCCTCACAGAGATACCCACAGAAAACACACAGACATAAGCACTCACCCTCACAGAGACATCCACAGAAAACACAGACATACATACATACACACACACACACACACACCCTCACAGAGACATCAACAGAAAACACACAAAAACATCCACATCCACCCTCTGAGAGGCATCCAGAGAAAATACACAAAGACATACATACACACACCCTCACAGAGACACCCATAGAAAAAGCACAAAGACATACTCACACACCCTCACAGACATCAACAGAAAATGCACAAAGACATACACACCCACCCGCACAGAGAGACCCACAGAAAAAAATACATACACACTCATAGAGACACAAACAAAAGCACAAAGACATAAACACAGATACCCACATTCTTCTGGAACCTAACCCCAGCGTAAACTGAAGGCTACCTGTACTCTATATGGTCTTGGTGGAATCATAAGCTGTGGTACTCAGTCTCATACCATTAGATCTGGTTAAATGCAGGATTTAGGCTTGTTTGTTGTATTTCAAAATTAAGTAAGCTGTAGTGTAAACTGAACAGTGTTAAAGTTAACCTGTCTCATTTTGAACACTGAGCAATCTTAGTCTGACAGCATAACATTTTATGCAGAGGTAACAATCTTAGATAAAATGCCTCTTTGGATCTGGAAAGTCTTTGCATAAAGGGGCAGTAAACTGGATAATTAATATGTATATATATTAATAAAAAAAACACATATCTGCCAAAAGGGCACCTACCATTTATGTATTGAGGAGGAAACATTTCTGCATGGCTTTAAATATAGAATTTCTTCAGCATTGTCAAATAATCATAAATACACTACTCCATATTGCTAAAAAAATTGTTTTTATGGACCCTTGGCCCCACCATACAACTACTACCACACTGAAGTTACAATCTGAAATTGCACAAAGAAATAAAAAACATTTACTAAGTAAGTCGTACCTCCTCTGCAAATGAAAGTGATATATTGTCTGACTCAGGCACATACTGTACAAACTTAAGTGCCAAGTCTGTTTCACACTGTGCATAGTGGTTTAGTGCACACTCAGAAATAATCTCAAATGCTAATGCTTTACTCCTTGTAAAAACATTTCCCACACTCAATAGCACTCTGCTGTAGTACCCTCTGGTGGCTGCCAAAATTTTAAAAAATAACTTGTTCTTGCCTCATGGGGCCCCCTGGCCCATTGGGCCCCTGACAGGAGTCACCCCTGATGGCGGCCCTGCTTGTTGTCCATAGACTAAAGACCAGATTGGCTCCTCTAAATAAGGCACATTGTGGGTGGGGTTTCGCTATTAAAAACCATTGCAATAAAAAATTTTTTATATTGTTTTAAAAAGTTTACACTTATCTAATATGCTATCATATCACAGTATAACTGTAAAAAGCTTACAAGAAAATATAACCTGAACATCTCGATGTAAAAATGGAAGATATTTTAACTCAAAATGTCTTCATCTCACTCATGTCCAGCTGCAGGTTGAAAAAAATAGGCAATCAGCATAAGCAGTGCTGATGTCATACTTTGCTTTACTGTGATCTCATGACATTTTACTGAAATCTTATGAGATTTCATAGTAAAATCCCTTAAACTGAGTAGGGAAATAACATTATTGTGCCTACCCATGCCAGATGCACACTCCCTTGTAAGTCCGGGAACTGATTAGCTGCTTAAAGTCCCTTTACAATATGATGTGGCTACTGAGGAATTTTTGAGGTAAACTGTCTTAATATTTTCTTTTTTTTAGTTTCAAAATGTTTTATTGTGACATAAATAGGAATCTGACACAAAAAGAAGATTCAACAGAGTCAGTAATGAAGGAGGCACGCAGGCTTCTACAATCTAACAGATAAACTCTAAAAACAATGAGTGAATATCTCACACATACCTTATATGCATACAGTAACATCTGATAATCTTAAGTAGTGATGACAGATGAGGGAGGGGGGGATAGGGAGGTGAGGTGAGGTGGGGGAATGAAGGAGGAGGGGGAAGACGGGGTAGGTAGGGTACTTGTCTGCTGGTGGTCCACTTTTAGGAGTTGGCTACAACATTGGGTACCCAGGTAGTATCATAACATGCTCCCCAGTCTGCCCAAATGAGCTTGAATAAGTCTGACCTGTCTAGCACTTGAAATATTCCTTTCTCCATTGTGTAGATATATGCCATTGAATTTAGTATCATGGACCAGCTAGGTGAGGATGCGGTTTTCCACGCCTTTGCAATTGCCGCCTTAGTTGCGGTTAATAGGTATATGGATAAGTAAGAAATTAACTGTGATATCCCAGAAGGGGATACAAAGGTGCGCTGTCAGAGAAAATGTATTTTTAAGTAAAAAATGTGACTCTTAATTTTATCAAATGACGGATCTACCGTACTCAGCTTTCAAAGTGTAGCCGTAACAGCTAATGTCCATGAAATGTGATCCCAGTTTTGTTGGTGAAGGCGGCTCCACTTGGTCCCAGAGAGCGGGGATATTACTGCTGGAAAATGAAAATAAAGAGAGGGCGCCACATAGCGTGACATCGTTTAAAAAAAGTGGTACAATGTGGAAAGGTAATGCGCTTACCAGAAGCTGTGGTACTGTGCTATGACCAGTACAGTCTCGCCTGCTAGCACTTAATCAGTGGCTAGTACACTGCCAAACGACACACTTCCTGAGGCTCTCCCCTTGGTAACGGCTCTATGAGCACCTTTTCTGTGGCCGTAGAAGTTCTTTGTTTTTAGAAGGACTGGTCTGTTGCTTAAATCATGCTCAATAGCACTGAATAAAAGGACGTGAACAACTTCCAAGAATAAAAGATATACAAGCTTTATTATGACGCGTTTCTCAACCCCCAAAGGGTCGTTTCATCAGATATCAAAGTAGATAAAATTAGTTACAAATCGTAACAATATATACACATTTTGTTGATTAAAAACGGTTGTCACTATAGCTTTTAGACCAATGAAATCATCTACAAGATTCAACTGAGATGCCGACATAGGCTCACAGCTGTTACAATTAAAACAACCCTCAGTCAGTATTGCACATGAATGATAAAACATCACATTCAGTAATAAACATGGTTATATAAATCAGCCAGCAAGCCGGCATAGACAAATAAAAAGAAACCACATTGTGCATAAAAATATACTTGAGCAACAAATTTGTTCATAGAAGCTAAACACAATAAAAACTTCTAAAACATTGCTTTTCAGAAAAAAGTTATTGTCTGACCTATCTAAGCCTGTTTCAATCCGCCAATGGCTGTCGATTATATGAGATAAAATGACAGTTTAAACAGTTCACTGGAAAAAAATCACATCTGTTGAAGACTTTAAAATGTGATGTAATGTGTATGTGTGCCTGGTGTTTAGGAAGAGAATGTGTACCAAGGTGGAGAAGGGCATTAGAAGGAGTCTTGGGGATTAGAAGGAGTCTTGGGGAGAGTTATACCTAGACCAAGTAAGGCACGGAAACAGGAGTTCCACAGAGGTACGATTTTAGGGCATTCCCACCAAATATGTATGTAACCTATCTGTCCACAGTCGTGCCAACACAGAGGTGAGGCAGTTCCATACATTTTGGCCAGTCTTGTAGGGATATAATACCAGTGCGTCAGAAGCTTGTAATAAGTCTCAAATAATGTGACACAATGTAGGGCCTTTTTTGTGTGGGTTAAAGTAGATTGCCAAATTTGTGGGGAGAAAGTGGCATTGAGGAGTATCTCCCATTTGATTAAGTGAGGTAGCTTGATGTCCCCCTCTGTGTTACCTATGAGGGTGTAGTGTAGGGATAAAGGTCTACGTAGTCTATTACCTTGTTGCCATACAGTTTCCCACAGTGTACAAGGGCGAAACGATTCAAGTTTAAAGCCCCAGCTTGCCAGGAAGCTCTTCAGCCTGACATGTTCATATTTCTTGTACAGGGGTATAGTAGAGTCAGCATGAATTTCTTCTAGCGTACGGAACCTCGGTTGTGGGGAAGAGGACTAGAGGTCTGAGACCACCTCCACTCCTAGCTGTACCCACTTTTGGGGGTGGGAGTCAAGGAAACCTAAGAATAAACCCACGAGGGGAGTAACCGGAGAGGGGTGTTGGGCTATATGAGGATAATGTCTAATCTTGTCCCACATCCGCAAACACTCACAAATTATGGGGTTAGTGATGTTTAGGGTTCATCGGGAGTGGGGAGGGATCCATATTAAGTCATGTAGGTGTATATGGTGCGGCAAGGAGGCCCGTTCAATAGGTTTCCATTTACTAAGAAATTTTGTTGCTCCCCATTGGGAAATATGTGTCAACATTGCCCCCTCATAGTAACGGAAAATAGAAGGGGAGGCTATCCCTCCACGATGTTGAGGGCTTTGTAGAATTTTGTGTGCTACTCTAGGGGATTTATGCTGCCAGATGTATTTGGTAAACTCACTTTGAAACTGGTGAAGAAAGTATCTGGGGATTCTAATTGGGAGACACCTAAAGAGATATGTTATTTTAGGTAAAAAGGAAATTTTGAGGGCTGTGAGTCTACCTATCCAGGAAATGAATGTATAGTCCCATTTATTTTTCAGGGTGCGTAGTTCGTATAGTAATGGCTGATAGTTATCCTTGATGATCTGAGGTAAGTTATGCGATAACTTGACTCCTAGGTGCGTGACAAAATTATTAACACAATTGACCTTGTGTTGGTTTTTAAGGCAATGAATCACAGTTTGGGGTATGCCCCATGTAAAAAGTTCAGCTTTATCTAAATTTAATTTATAAAAGGACAGATGTCCAAAAGAATCGAGGATAATCTTGAGTCTAGGAAGTGAAGACAAAGGGTCTGATGAGAAAATTGTAACGTCATCAGCGAATAGGGCTATTTTGTGACTTATACCATGTAGGGTGATACCTTCGAAATGTTTATCCAATCTGATTTTTTCTGCAAGGGGCTCAATTGCCAAGGCAAATAATAAGGGCGAGAGGGGACATCCCTGTCTATTTCTGTTGGAGATTGAGAAAGAGGGTGAGTGATACCCTAGCCCTTTGACTGTCGCTGTGGGAGTAGAGTATAGTGCTTGAATGGCTGTCCGGACACTCTCTGGGAAACCAAAAGTTTTAAGAACCTCCCATAAGTAACTCCATCTGACTCAATCAAAAGCCTTCTCTGCATCCAGTGAGATGACAGAGAAAGGCCTGTTCAATCTGGTAGATTCAGTGAAGATATTGAGTAATTGCCTAGTATTGTCAGGACCTTCCTGGTTGGGTATAAACCCTACTTGGTCTAGGTCGATGAGGTGGGGAAGCAGAAGAGAGATACAGTTGGCTAGTAATTTAGCGTAGATTTTTACATCTAAATTAATCAGAGAAATTGGCCTATAGCTGGAGCAGAGAGATGGGTCTTTCAGGGGTTTGGGGATGGTAATAATCGTGGCTTCTAAAAATTTGCTAGAGAACTTGCCTTCCTCTTTAGCTAAATTAAAGAGCCGAAGGAGTAACGGCTAGAGTTCATTAAGATATGTTTTATAAGAAAAAATGCCGGAAACCCGTCTGGGCCTGGGGTTTTGAAAGCTTTCATAGTTTTAATGACACCTTTAATTTCCCTAAGGGCAAAGGGAGCTGTGAGGGATTTGCGGTGTTCGTCTAGGAGAGTTGGTAGCTTTAACTTTTCCAAAAATGCTCTGATGTCTGAGGGAGTGGCTGATGCGTGATCTGCTAACTTTTCTATATTATATAGTCCCGAATAAAATTTGACAAAGCACGTGCCTATTTGCGATGGTAGTTGGTAAGTCTGGTTCCCAAATTGTATGTGATGGATTCTAGTGATACTTGTTCTATGTCTTAATTTATTAGCTAGGAGGGTATCGGCTTTATTGCTCTTATAATAGAAGAGTTGTTTCAGTTTTAAAAGATTGGATTGTGTGCATTTTAATTCAAGTAAACATATATGTTTCCTAAGTTTTGAGATTTGCTCTGTGATGGAGACCGAAAGTGAGGCCCAATTGGAAAGCTCTAGGTGGCGTAATTTAATGTGTGACTGGGATAGGGACAAACCAGACTGCTTTTTCAAGTGGGCTTGCCTCCTGATAATAAGGCCCCTGATGGTGGCCTTAGCAGCCCCTAGAGAGTGTCATCCCTGACCAGCTTGTTATTAATTATTTGAGAGTAGAACCTAATGTCCTTTCTAAGTTCCTCTCTAAAGGGGACATCTGAAAGAATCTGGTGGGGGAGGCGCCAGGAGAATTTAGACACAAATTTTTCCGTCAAATCAAGAGTTGCTATCACGAAATCATGGTCTGACCATGGACACAGAGATATTTTAGCGTTTTTTACTGAAAATATAATCCAACCTAGTGTATATTTTATGTGGATGGGAGAAGTGGGTGTAGTCCCTATCCCTGGGGTGTAGGGATCTCCATATGTCATAGTAATTGGATTGGGTGATAGTCTGTCTGTAGGCGGACAAGAGTTGCGTGGAGTGGGAAGTCTGTTGTTTGGGTTTGTTAGTCTTTCTGTCGATGGTGGGGTCCCAAGTCATATTGAAATCACCTGCTAGTATAACTCTACCAATTTTCACTCTGTCTACTGCTGTTCATTTTAAATAGTTGGGTTGGTGGGAGTTGGTAAGGTAGACAGATACAAGTGTGTAGGGAACATGATCAAGCTCACAAACTAAGATTAAGTACCTGGCTGGGGATCTTTAATGACCTGAGTACATTGGACGGCTAATCTCTTGTGAATCAAAATTGCTTTACCTCTAGCTTTTTGTGAGAATGAAGCACACTCTAACACAGTATAATCCTTGGATATTGTATTTTGGGGGCCATCAGAAGTCCAGTGAGTCTCCTGAAGAAATACTACATCAGGGTTGTGGTATTTAAGAGACCAGTAAACTTTGTTTGTGTGGGGAGTTTAAACCTCTAACATTGTGTGTTAGGAGCTTGAGTGAGGGCATGTTGGCCAGCGGTAAAGAACAGGAATCAGAGAAGAGGTTTGTGGGTGGTGTTAGGGAACAGAGGTATATGGGGAAGGGGGAGTAGCGGGGGAGTAGCGGAAATAGTCCGCCCTAGCGGAACCCTAGCGGAACCCTAGCGTGGGTTTCTGTTGGGGGGGGGGGAGAGAACAGCAGTAAGAAGCAGAGGTCAGCCATATAAACCCTTCTCCGCAGACACAACTTACTGAAACTTGTATTAACAAAGGTGCAATAAGACAGATAAAAAATGAACAGTGCAATCAGTGAACATAACTGGGGAATGCCTCGTAAAGGGCATATAAACATTTAAACTAGGCATTCTCCATAGAAAAGAAGTCCAGCACTCTAAAGAGCAACATCTTAGTATAAAAAGGTAAAAGGAGTGATGGAATTCAAGTTGGGCTTTGAGGTGGATTGTTTTTTGGCCTTTTTGCTCTTTGCTTTTTAGAAGTCCATTCAGGTGCAGATGCTATTAATTTCGGATGAGTAGCTGGTTATGGAGGAGACATATCTGAACGAAGACCCCAAGATGTAAGAAGAGTCAATCCCTGAGGTAGAGAAAATATCACATGGGTTTGATTATCTTTCGTGACCACTAGGTTTGTTGGATGGCCCCAGTGGTATTTAATGTTAGCATTACGAAGAGTTAATGTGATCGGCTGGAAGGTTTTACGATACTGCAGGGTATGCATAGAGAGATCCGGCAGTAGTATAATGTCACTGAACTTCTCTAACAGGGACGGCTTCCTGAATGCCACCTGCGTCAGCCTGTCTTTGTAGACATAACTATGAAAGCAGACTATTACATCCCCCGGTTTCTCCCTAGGCACCAATCTGGATCTCAAGGCTCTATGAGCTCTCTCCATTGTGTCAACTAAACCTTCCGGGGTACCTACGAGTTCAACATAAAGTTCTTTCAGGAATGTTTGCAGGTTAGATGTCCCAACACTCTCAGGGATCCCTCTGAAGTGTATATTGTTCCACTGGGATCTATCTTCAATGTCTGCCATTTTAAACTCCGGTTGTGTTAATTGCTCTTATAGATTTTCTGTGTAGGATAGGAGATTGGTTTGGTCGACCACTATGTCGTCTTGTTTACGTTTAAGTGCATCAACCCTTTTGCCTATCTCAGAGATGTCTTTCTTCAATTCTGCAGAAGATCGTTGGATCTCTTGAGTTTTGGAGCGCATCTGGTTAGCTAGCATCTTCTGCAAGGTAGATTTTGTGAAGAAATGATGTAAAGGGGCTGCTGAGTGAACATTAGACTGAGATTCATCATCAGGTGATTCAGGGTCACTGAGCTCTGCATTTGGATCTATGGTAGAAACCTTTCCAGATTGGGTAAATGATCATATACTGTCTTTTTGGTGACAGTAGGGGTCTTCGTTTGTCTACTAGAGGTATGAGGCATCTTTAAGGATTGCAAGGTCAAACTCCTGGTAAAATAAAAGGTGTTAAATGGCCCTGCAAGATTACCCTCTGAAAGACAAGTTGACTAGAATAGATTTGTAATACTTTACATTTTGTAACTGAGGAGCAGGGATGGGTGACGTCCCGTCGAGACTCCTAGGACATGGTAGTTAACTTATTGACTAGATAGGAAGTAATCCTGGGTCTGGGAGGGAAGTTAGTTAATTATAGACTATTGCCAAGGGCCGGAGGGGGGAAGGAAAAGAGTTTAAGGCTTAAGTTGAGGTAAATTGCAAGGCCTACTGTGCTCGTATTAACAGTCTACCAATACCTTACCAGAAATACACAAGGTGAAGGAACTTGGTGAGTGAGCTTATGCGGGACTAGCAAAAATTGGACAGCTAAGGATATTATGATCCCAAACCCCATCAGCGCTCAAAGCTTGTCACTCATCAAGGGCCAATTGGTCCCCTCTCAACTCGGGGAGCAAGGGATATGACCCGAAGGAAGGGGAAAGGGGAAGTGGAAGTGAACAACTCAGTCTAGCTGGGTCGGAAAGGGTGAGTCTCGAGGGGGCACACTTATTATAGTATTCCAAGAGAGATTACAATTTTAAGCAGAACAAAAACAAGATACATGAGAATCAACTAATTGTAGAAGTATATCAACCTTGGAGGCCTGTAAAAGGTGTTAGAACAAGTATGAAATGACACTACACTTTGGGCTACCAACCCAAAGACAGCAAAGCTGACGCAGCAGCTATGGACAGATAAAACATAAATGAGTGCAGCACGGGTAGTAAATAGTACTTCCAATCTCCACCTCTGGAAAAATTGGATATGACCCACTGGGAAGGGAAAAAGGGAAGTGGCAGTGACCCACCTAGACAAGCTAGGCAGGAAAGGGAGAGGTGGAGGTGGTGTGAGGTAAAAAAGGAGATGAGCCAAGTACCATAGAGGAAAAGAAAGAACAATACAAGCCACTAGATACGTGGGTAGAGTAGAGGTAAAGACACAGATTAGTGTACTAAAAAGATTAGGAGGAGAGGATATAGACCAGTGCACTGAAAATGATAGGTGTCAACACACTCTCAACATCCTGCAAGTAGTAAAGGCAATTTACACAGTTTAGGTACATATGAACAGTATGTCGCAGCTCATCAGGCCAAGCCCACAGGAAGTCGCGCAGTTGCCCAGGGACTCAGCACCTTCACCTCAGGGAAAAGGGGGATGCAACCTTAGGAAGGGAAAAAGGGGATACGACCTTAGGAAGGGAAAAAGGAAGTGGAAGCGACCAACCTGGAAGACCAGGTCGGAAGGGATGAGGAGAGATGTGGTCACAGAGGCTCACAGATTTCAGTACATTTTCACAATAAAAAACCCCCTAACATTAAACAATAAGCACAACTATGATAGGCTCTAGGGAGAGATGTAGCCAATAATTTATATAGGACAGCTGTCCTGCCAAGTGTAAGTGGACTTTTAGGAATTATAACTTGGTATGACTGGGCTTCTCCTTACTTTGCAGTCTGGCACAGGGGGGCCCAAAGGTTGGAGAAAAAAAAAGTCAGTTTCTGTGTTCAGGTTGTGTTGTTTTTTTCTTTCCCTTTCCCTGTTACTTCTCTTTTGTTTAATGCTTATATAGGCAGATTATGTGCTTCTGCAGGTACTATAATTAACTCCCAACTGCGAGCTGACATGAAGATTCCTGTCTCTGTGGAGGTGAAGTGAAATGCACTCACTACTAGGTATTGACAGGTCATGTGGCTTCTGTGGCCCTGTAAACTGGTGTTGCGCAAATACTCAGCTAGGCAGTGCTGACCTCGTGGCTGAATGCCCTATCAGTACAGGGACTGGAGACAATATTACTCAGGCTGGCCCCTTGGAAGATGAGGCTGTTGGGCAACCTGCTGTAACTAAGCTCAGTATGAGCCTGAAGTGGTGCAACTGATCTGTACTGAGGATTCCAGCTATTTCAACAATCACTGCGGTCACAGTGAAGCTGAAGCAAAATCGCTGGTGTTTTTTTTACTCTCCTGTAACTCTCTTATGGTATGTGAATAGAGACCCTGTCAATCTGCAACTATTCACTGCTCTCTGGTGTTTTTTTACTCTCCTGTAACTCTCTTCTTGTACGTGAATAGAGACCCTGTCAATCTGCAACTATTCACTGCTCTCTGGTGTTTTTTTTTACTCTCCTGTAACTCTCTTCTGGTACATGAATATTTACATAGAGCAAATGATTTTAGTTTGTTAATTTAGTCCTACATCTGTTGCACTGTTATCCAATGTGTTATTTCTAATGTTCATTTAATTGCCATGTGAAGTTCAATCGTTATCAATACTTGCTATTATTTTAAAATGTATAGCTGTCTTATTCCATAGTATTAACCTCCCCCAAATTGTATTGTCTGTTTACTTAACATCTCACCCTGACCAGACCAGAATCTAACTTTCCAATTGGCCTTTCCAATTGTCTTTGATTAGCAATCAACTAAATTTAGTGGACTCAGCTGACTGCCCTCCCTGCATATATTTCACACCAGTCTGGGATGTACATTGCACAGTGATGTGCATTTCTATAACATATGTTCACATTTTTAAAGTGAACATTTTATAAGTGAGGCACTAGCAATAGACTTATACAAGAATTAAGTGAACATTTTATAAGTGAGGCACTAGCAATAGAATTATACAAGAATTAAGTGAACATTTTATAAGTGAGGCACTAACAATAGAATTATACAAGAATTGAACAAGGATTGGGCAAGGGGCAAGAAAAAGGCAGGTACTTTTGTAATATTATGTTTGATATACCTTACTGTTTTCAAATGCAATTGCTACTGTCATACTGTGCATTATGTGTTTAACTGGTTCCCTCTTTTGTAAAAATGCCTAATATCTTCTTATTCCTTTTTGCTGCCTTTTGTCTCTATAACAAACTACTTTATTCAATTAATCCTTCTCCCTCTCCACCTGCACTGTTCATTAGCCCATCTCTCTTAAAATCATCTTACTTTTGTACTCATGAACTTTACCTACACTCTCTCTCCCCCCTGCACCTTGTCTCAAAAGCAGTCTCACTACTGCAAATCTGTATCTCATCTTATGTCACTCTCCCTCTTGCTTCTACTAACTGCTGGTGACATCTCCCCTAATCCTGGTCCCCAACAACTGCCTAGCCATGCACATCCATGTATACCATCCCACAGACTCAAAAAACAATACTCTGACAAGCTTACTCACATTCCTCTTGCATCAAAAGCCACTTCCCCTTTCACTTGTGCACTTTGGAACTCTCGCTCTGTTTGCAACAAACTCACTTCTATACATGACCTCTTTATCTCCCACTCCCTCAACCTTCTGGCCCTAACAGAAACCTGGCTCTCTCCCCTAGACACAGCATCCACTGCTGCTCTGTCACATGGGGGTCTCCACTTCAGCCACACTCCTAGGTCTGGTAATAGACAAGGAGGTAGTGTAGGTATTTTACTTTCCTCTCGTTGCACCTTTCAACAAATATATCCCATCTCTTACCTCATATTTTCCTCATTCGAAACCCACATGATTCGCTTATTCTCTCCTCTTTCTATACGTGTTGCAGTCATATACCGTCCTCCTGGCTCCTCAACTCAATTTCTAGATCACTTGGCTGCATGGCTACCTTATTTCCTTTCCCCAGACACCCCTTCCCTCATTCTTGGTGACTTCAACATCCCTCTTGACAATCCCACTGCCTCCTCTGCAAAACAACTTCTGCAACTCACTTCTTCTTTTGGTTTGTCACAATGGACTGATTCTCCCACTCACAAAGATGGTCACTCCCTTGACCTGATCTTTAGCTATCGATGCACCCTCTTAAACTTCACAAACTCCCCCTTTCCTCTTTCTGACCACCATCTCATTACTTGCAACATATCATCCCTCCCTACAACTCTCCCTCCTTCTGCTCCTTACACCAAACTTCACAGAAGCATTACGTCATTAGATCAACAACAGCTTTCTAATTCCCTCAAACCTCTCCTCTCATCCTTCTCCTCCTTTTCATGCCCTGACCAATCTATCTGCCACTATAATTCCACCCTTACATCTGTCCTTGACAATCGCACCCCTCTTACCATAGCTCGGAAATCAAACACTCATCCTCAGCCCTGGCATACTCCTCTGACACGATACCTACGCAGATGTTCCCGTACTGCTGAGCGGCACTGGAGAAAATCTAGGAGTTCAGCTGATTTTCAACATTACAAATTTATCTTGAACTCCTACTACTCTGCCCTTAATTTCCATAAGCAACACTACTTCTCTACTCTTATCTCTAATCTTTCTCCAAACCCAAAGCGTTTGTTCTCCACTTTCAATACTCTTCTCCGCCCTCCCCCACCTCCTAATACAACTTCTCTGTCAGCTCAAGACTTTGCCAACCACTTCAATAACAAAATCAACTCCATCAGAAATGAAATCAGCTCTCAACATAATTCCATTCTCTCACCCCCTCAAATGCTCAAACTTAGCTCATTCTCCCCTGTTACTGAGGAAGAAGTTTCTGCACTTATACTGCACTCTCACCTCACTACTTGTCCCCTTGACCCTATCCCCTCACAGCTACTCCCCTCCCTCTCTGCCACCCTTACCCCTATACTCACACATACTTTCAACCTCTCCTTCAGCACCAGTATATTTCCCTCATCACTGAAACATGCACTGGTCACACCTATCCTCAAAAAACCTTCCCTTGATCCTACCTCCCCATCCAACTACCGCCCTATTTCCCTCCTCCCTCTTGCATCAAAGCTTCTCGAAAAACTAGCTTATGCACGCCTATCCCATTTCCTTACAATAAACTCCCTCCTTGACCCATTGCAATCTGGATTTCGTCCCTATCACTCCACAGAAAGAGCAATTGTTAATGTTACCAACGACCTACTTACAGCAAAATCAAAAGGCCAATTCTCTCTGCTTATTCTCCTTGATCTGTCCGCAGCCTTTGACACCGTTGACCACCCTCTCTTGCCCCAAACCCTCCAATCCTTCGGCATATGTGACACAGCCCTCTCGTGGCTCTCTTCCTACCTGTCAAACGTATCTTTAGTGTAGCCTTCTCTGGGGCCTCCTCTGCCCCATCACCACTTTCTGTCGGAGTACCGCAAGGCTCTGTCCTCGGTCCCCTTCTCTTCTCAATCTACACATCATCACTAGGTACCCTAATAAAGTGCCACGGTTTACAATATCATTTGTATGCCGATGACACCCAAATCTACTTCTTTGCACTAGACCTTTCTCCTTCCTTGCTAACCCGTGTCACTAACTGTCTTTCTCACTGGATGTCCTCTCACTACCTCAAGCTAAATCTCTCCAAAACTGAGCTCCTTATTTTCCCCACTTCTTCTAAACTCTCCACCCCCAATCTCTCTATAACTGTCGACAACTCCATCATTACCCCTACCCTGCATGCCCGATGTCTCGGGGTCACATTTGACTCAGATCTTTCTTTCACTCCTCACATTCAGTCTTTGGCTAAAGCCTGCCACTTCCACCTTAAAAACATCTCTAAAATTAGACACTTCCTTACACAAGACACAACTAAGATTTTAATCCACTCTCTCATCCTCTCCCACCTCGATTACTGCAACTCTGTCCTCTCTGGTCTCCCCACCTACCGCCTAGCTCCTTTACAATCCTTAATGAATGCCTCTGCCAGACTCATCTTCCTTACAAGTCGCTCTTTATCTGCTGCACCTCTCTGCCAATCTCTTCACTGGCTTCCTCTTCCCTCTAGGATCAAACACAAAATTCTCACTCTGACATACAAAGCCCTCAACTGCACTGCTCCCCCCTATATCTCAGACCTTGTCTCCAGATACTCTCCCTCCCGTCCCCTTCGATCTGCTCACAACCTCCTACTCTCCTTCTCTCTTGTCAGCTCATCACACTCCTGTTTACAGGACTTCTCCAGACTGGCTCCCATCTTGTAGAACGCTCTGCCTCGCTCCACAAGACTCTCTTCTAGTTTTAAAAGCTTCCAGTGCTCCCTAAAGACTCTACTGTTCAGGGATGCATACAACCTATGCTAACCTTTCTTTATACCAGTTCCTCTCCTCCATTGCTATCCCCTGAACCCCCTTAGCATGTAAGCCTAAGAGTCAAGCTGTTTGTTGATCACCTTCTCAAGAGCTGACTACAACAGTGCAACTCTTGGCAGGGCCCTCTACCCATTTGATCCCTATAACTGTTTTGTTGTACTCCGTCTTTGTTAATAGCACTGCGGAATCTGTTGGCGCTCTACAAATAAACGATAATAATAATAACTTTAGAATCTGTAGGCTCAAGTGATGTGCGCTACGTCCTGGCACCCTCAGCTGGGCCTCACGCACTGCTTCAGACGTCCGCTTCGGTTGGCTGCTCAAAACACAATCTTGCGCTGGCCAAGTCTCAATTTTGAGTTCCCAGGGGTTAGGGACCACCACTTCAAGATATAAATGCGGTTTTATGCAGTCTATGGAGCGGTTCTATAGCTATCACGGAGCTCGGTGTGAATGCGACCGCTCAGCTTAGTGGCTTGCTCCGCCCCCAACTGTCTTCGTTTTTTACAGAGATGTTATGGTGATATTTTTAGGCAGCTTTTTACAGCTATGCTGCATCACTTTCAAGTGCTTTAACATTTGGGTATGATGTCCTTTTAAGCACATTTTATATGCTATATATATTCTGTTTAAAAAACAAAACTAGAACATAGGTGAAAATGCACATTTATGTCAGAGTTTAAGTTCTCACTTAGCTTGGAAAAATTAAACATTTGGGGCGCGATCCGATATACGGCGTAGTTTTCGGCGCAAGCGAGGGAACCTGCGCCGCCCGTAATTTCACCTTGCACATCGGGGTATTACATATACTGCGCCGTTAGATGCTAAACTGGCGTAAGTAGGACAAACTGGCGATCTTCCGAAAAGTGCGCAAATACACATTTTACTCGTCGCAAGTAACTTACGCCTGTATTTTGTCCACGTAAAGTCTCAATAAAGAGTAGTTTTTTGCAAATTAGGCTAACACTCATAAAAATCACCCGCGACTCCATCTAAAAATGCGCCAAATAATTATGCTATTCAAAAAGTCATATATAAACCTATGCGCAGCCGCCATTTTCTTTAGTGTGTTTGGATGGTTCGTTGAGCTACAGCACACTACAGTGGAGTGGAGAATTAGTAGAGAGAGAGGCGCAAACAGAGGAGTTAGTTAGGTCGCATTGTTGGTTGGTAAAGCTTGTACACTTACACATATTTTTACATATTGCACACATATTGCATACATACATATACAAAATACACAGCACTTTTTTTTCCTAACACCTCACACATTTTATTTTAATTTTACAGTGTGATAGGCCGAGTGTTTGGTTGTGATTGTGTGTGATTGAACTGGGAGTGAGTGTGAGTGTGTGAGTGGGTGTAGTGTGAGGATGGCAGGGAGAGGTAGGGCGGAGGGGAGGAGGGGAGAGGAGTGGCAGGGAGAGGAGTATTGTAGAGGACAGGAGGAGCAGTGGGGTCCCCGTCAGGGAGTAAGTGGAGTGGGGAGAGGGAGAGCTAGAAGGGATGATGGGAGAGAAGATGCCCGAGAGCCCCAGAGCCCCAGAGACCAGGCACATCTAGAAGAGGGACAGAGGGTGCACATGGGGACAGAAGGGGAGAGGATAGGGAGGAACCCACACCAGGGACATCACAGGGAGCAAGCCAGGTATCCACAGAGGATGAGAGGATGAGATGCCCAAACTTCTCATTAGATGAGAATGTTGCCCTAGTCCAGGCCATCATGGACAATCACAGTGCCCTCTTTGGCCAGGAGAAGGGCAAAGGTGTTGCCAAAAGGCATAAAACAGCATGGTTGGCGGTAGAAGATGCCGTCAACAGTGTGTCCCCGCAGAGGAGGACTGTTGAGGGCCTTAAAAAAAGGTGGAATGACTTTAAGAGGCGGGTGAAAGAAAAGATGGGGCAGGAAGCCATGCACCAGAGGGGAACAGGCGGTGGTCCACCCCTGGACACAGAATACAACACCTGGCAGGAGATGATACGCAGGTCCCTGAGTATCACAGCAGTCCGTGGACTTCCAGGGGCTCGTGACTCAGGGGCTGCAACCACAGCACATCATGCTGGTGAGTAATATCCCACACACCAGTATGATATGTATTTGAGATATAACATCCTTTAATATCACACATTCATGTACACAATGAGGAGCATGGTATTTGGCCTACTAACAAAAACATCTACAATTATATTTGACATTAATGCTACTTAACACAATGCAATTCATGATATGAGGTGGAATAGTGCAATACTAACATGTCTCAGAGTAACACAGGCCACAAGCCACATGTAGAGGTTTCAGTAAATTGACACTATAGCCATCACAATACTTATAGCTCAGAAAGCAGGTTCTGTGCCTACATCAGGCTAGAGTAAATTGTGTGGCCATAGTGTCACTTAAAGAACAAATTTTTTCCATCATTGACATGTACACATAACTATTGTATGAAACACATACCTGTATACTGTGCAGATTAAAATCCCTCATATCACAAATCACAATGTGCACATGCATGTTATAGAGTTTGACATGAGAATCAGTATAGGCCCTAGCATATATCAATGTACATTGTATGCCCACATGGACATATATATGACTGTACTAATCCCTCTCATCATTTGACTCCTCCACAGAACCTCCTGTCACCAGGATGCAAACAGGCATGCAGCCACCACCAGTCACAGGCATGAAGCCACCACCACCAGTCTTCAGGCAACCACGTGAACATTATGCTCCCAGGCATGAGCAGGGTTGGATGGCTTCAGTTGAAGACCCGGAAGTGATGCCAACACCATTGACATATGACCCCTGTCAAGATTCCTGGCAAGAGGAATATTCTTCTTTTGGCTTTGAGGGGGAGCCAAGACAGCCACAAAGGGTCCATGTATTTACCCCCCCCCCCCCCCAACACAATCTCAGGGCAGTCATGGCTTTTATACACAGGGTATGTCACAAGAAGCGCCATCTGGACAGGTTGAGTGGTCACACACTGGTCAACAGTGGGACTATCAATCCACCCTGAGAGCTCCACCATCCTCTTCACTTGGGAGAGCTCCACCATCTGCAGATGAACATATAGCTGGAAGTACTCAAGCACCAGCAGATGCAGCTGAAGATGTCCCACAAGCACCAGCAGATGCAGCTGAAGATGTCCCACAAGCACCAGCAGATGCAGCTGAAAATGTCCCACAGGAACCAGCAGATGCAGCTGAACCTGCACCTCAAGCACCTAGAAGCCCTGCTGCTCAAGAGCCTGTGGATGCATTGTATTCTCCCCTGGGTGACGAATACATTTCACTCCAGAGGAGGCTCATAACAAGCTGCAAGAGCAGACAAAGAGGCCAACAGAGGTTTCACAGGAGCCAAGAGAGGTTACACAAGCGTAGCATAGAGCTGCAGAGGGATATGGCAGCATCATTAAGTGGAATTGTTCAAAACCAGTCGCAGATGATGAGAATTCTGTCTTATATGCAGATGGACAATAGATGGCGGGAACAAAATCAACTCTTGGGTGTGTTGGTTGAGCACTTTACACACCAGCAGGACACTGCCTCCAGCCTATCATCTGTGGCCAGCACTCCAGCAGAAACATCTGAATCTTCACAAACCAGGAGAACAAGGAAATCCACTACAGTCACATCAGCCCCCTCATCCAAGTAGCCTAAAAATAAATAAATATTCTTATAGTTCACCATAAATCTTGTCCTCTGTTATTTACCATATAATTGTCATCCACATCTATGTGAGGTGTGTTTTAGTACATTTAGTAAAATATATATCTTGCAGCGCCACTGAACTTAACCATAAAGGCTGTACCTAAAATGCGGAATCTCCCAACCAGATTCCAAATAGTGATATAGAGTAAAAAGCCAGAGGGTACAGCGCTGCAACACCTTGGAGTAGGGGTTAGCAGCTTAAGATGGTGTCCACGATTGGATGTGTATACGTATGGAGATAATAATTATTAAAATCAGTCTAAAAACAATCTGAAATCAATCAGTGCTTATAAGAATAAAATGTGAGGTTTAATGTAACAAAAATAAGAATAAAATAGAATAAAATGAAATAAAATGAATTAGACAGTATTTAGATTATGACAATTAGTTAGGATCCTAACATACAGTGAAATATATATGTGTAGTATATAAAGAATGTACAATCTAGGTATCTATGATCTGAGCATATACAAATATTGCTAGATAAAAAAACTATAGGAAAAAACTCTATAGTGTTCAGCACGAATGGATTTATAAAGTCCTATGAACTGTGCAAATGATAAAAAGTCCAGATTTATATAGTGATAGTGGTAAAATAATCCACATGATTCCAACAGGGTTAAAGCATTATTCCAAAATGTTATCCAAAATTATGTGGGTATAAAAATTAGTAAGTGTCTAATAGGTGAAAAAATAATCCAAATGATGTAGAAAAAATATGTATTAAAAATTTGAGCCAAAACTGTGTGATATCACAAGTGTATCCTTAAAAAATGTGTAAACAAGAAAAAGTAAAAAAAATTTAAAAGTAAAAAATTACAACAAAGTTGAAAATGTGAAAAATTGGTGAAAAAAATAGGTGATGACTGTTGGGTGTACACCCAGGTTAAAAAATGTCCCCAGAGAGAGTCTAAAAAATCTTTTGAATCTCCCCTTGAAAGTAATCTGTGATATAACTTAATGTGATAATCCCAAAGTTATATGTTCTATAAAATATCCAAAACAGATCCAAAGAAGTGATGTGGTTGGATTTCCTAAGTGATGGTCTTTTTTCAGTGCTTTAAAGTTGTCATCATAAACCTAAAAGTAATACAAAAGCGGACATAGTGCAATACAGCTACTATTGAGACAGAATATAAGTGTTCTACTCACCAAATCTAATCCTGAGCGTATTACCAGTATAGCCAACGCGTTTCAGTTCACAGGGAACCTTTCTCAAGACTGGTGACGGCTTGTATGTGTTTACATCTTAAATGTATTTTGTTATCCAATAGAATTGCTTCAAATTGGCGCCTAAAATTCGCTCCAAAATGTTGCGCTAGTTTTATATTGTTTTTATCCCTTTCTTAGTGTTCTATTGGTATTTTGAAAGCTTTCGTTTTTTAAAACTTGTTATTTTACATTTTGAAATTCTTTTGGTTATGTAAGTCCCGTATCGCTTGTGGGAGTCCGGATGTTTACCTCGGATGTTAGTGTTTACCGGAAGTGACATATTAGCGTATGTGCGTCACTTCCGGAATGACGCTTCTGCGTATGTGCGTTACTTCCGGTTCGCTCTATTCTCGCACATGGTGCATTGTGCTGAGAGGGTAATTTAGGGGGACTTGAAAAAAATAGAGATGGATGGTATTGTGGTATTATGGCTCAGGATATCTAGTGATATATTTGTATAATTTAGAAATATGATTGCTCTTCGGTGGCATAATAGAAGCCATATGTCTCTGGGGATACGTTACATAACGGACATGCTTCTATACAAAGAGGTTTATATATCAAATGTGTTTACACGTGAAAAATATTGTTAAAAAACATGGTAGGAATACAGATATATACAATTTGTATTACAAAAAATGCATAAAAATATATATAAAAATACAAATATATAAAAAATATAAAAAATACAAATATAGATGCATAAATGCATATAGTTAAAATATGAAATTTGAAATTTAAAATTATCTCTACAAAAATCCTAAAAACAGTCCTGATAAATGATAGAAGGGGATATGGGACTCATTTGGGAGTGGGTGGTTGGGCACACTGAAATATATCGGATACCGTACTTGGATGATATATGTCGGGAAGTTCGACAGGTATATAGGATCTTATATATATATATACCTCAATGTTATAAAATATTGTGATAAGAATCTTTACCGTGTGAGTTGTGTCTATAGATACCTTAAAATTAGACCTCATACGGGACCCCCATATCTATAAATGTGAAAGGGGCTACGTCGTCTAGAAATTGTCTAATAGAATGGGAATTGCTTATATAATATCTTTAAAAGCGAATTTCTTTGTTATAAGCCTATAGTGACAACAAAGAAAGGTATAACAGAGAATGTCAGACAAAAAGAGTTTTCCAAAATGATTTTGCTAGACGAAAAGGAGAAGGAAACTGTGCCAATTTGTGGTTTTTGTCTTTCCACTTTTTTCACCTGTTACAACCATTTCTCAAGGTATCTATTATAGAATAGACAGAGAGTGGATTGATGGAGGAGTCGATTTGTCTATCATCATAATAAGTGAAATATTTCCATACTGCTGTTTAGACCTTTAGGGAAGGTGCAGTCTAGCATAAAAATCCACATGGATTCTACTTTTAAAAGTTGTTTTTCAAAATCCCCTCCTCTCCAGTTTTTCATCGGTCTACTGATGCCCATATATTTGAAGGTTTTGTTACTGCCTTTATGGGTTTCCTTGAAATGTTTGTACAGCGGGAAATCTTCTTTGCCCCATTTGATCTGTAAAAGATGCTCGCGAATCCTATCTCTGAGTTTTCTGGAGGTTTGACCTATATATTGTAATCCGCATCCGCATTCGATTAGATATATGACGCCCGAGTCTTGACACCTAATCATTTCTCTCATGTTGAAAGACTCTTGTGTGATCTTGGATACGAATGTATGGCTTTTTTTGCCGTGTTTGCAGGCTTTGCACGTATGGCATGGAAAAAAACCTTTCAATTCTTTGCCGTATGGATCTTTTATTCCGGTCTTTCTGGTCGATACAGGAACGCTCGGGGCAATCATAGTCTTAAGATTCTTTGTTTTTCTGTATATAAAGGTGGGGGACTCTTCCAAATCTTTTCCAATCACATTGTCTTCTTTGAGAAAATGCCAGTGTTTTTTAATTATTTTCTCAGTTAGAAACCTGTTTTCACTATATTCCGAAATAAAAGGTGCCCTTATAGTGGTATCCTCTTTTGTTGTCTTCTCTTTGTATTTCAGCATGGACCCTCTATCCATTTCCTCCACTTCCTCTATTGTTTGATTTATAGTCTTCTCGTCGTATCCTCTGTCTATAAATCTTTCTTTCAGGATTTCCGATTGTTCTTTCCATTTCTCTATATCAGAGCAGTTTTTCCTGATCCTTATTAATTGCCCTTTCAGAATGTTCGATTTCCATCTATGATGGTGACAGCTGGTTTGATGGATGTAGTTGCTGCAATCTACGTCCTTGAAATATGTGGAGGTCGAGAGTTTTCCTTCCTTTACATTTATGTTTATGTCTAGGAAGTGGATGTTGTTTTTGCTTATCTCATGTGTGAATTTCAGGTTCATTATGTTGTTGTTCATCACATTGATGGTGTGTTGAAGGTCTTCCACAGACCCTTTCCACACAATGAGAATATCATCTATGTATCTCTTATATAGGACCAGGTCTGCGCCTGCTGGGCAGGAGTTCCAAAACAGGTTCTCCCATTTGCCCATATACAGATTGGCATAGCTAGGCGCAAACCTGGTCCCCATAGCTGTTCCGCATGTTTGGTTGTAGAACACTCCTCTATCACTAAAATAATTGTGACTGAGGATATACGAAATACCTTCCAGAACTAACTCTCTTTGTTCTGGGCTCAGTTCTTGATCCTTATCCATGAAATATTTCACTGCCTCTAAACCCAAATCGTGTGGGATGCTCGTATAGAGAGCAGTGACATCACAGGTAGCTAGAATATAGTTATGTTCCCATTCCAAATTGTTGAGAACATTCAGGACTTCAGTTGAATCTTTAAGATAAGAAGGTCATTTTTGTACATGTTTCTGAAGTCTCCTATCTATATATTCTGATAGGTTACAAGTGATTGAGCCAATGCCTGATATAATAGGCCTTCCAGGGGGATTGGTCAGGCTCTTGTGTATTTTGGGAAGGTAATAGAATACAGGTATCCTTGGATGTTTAATGGATATATACCTGTATTCCTTGTTGTTAATTACACCTCTCCTCTTGGCTGATGTAAGTATGGAGTTTAGTTCTCCTTTGTATTTTTCTGTGGGGTCTGAATTTAAAACTGTGTAAGTTTCAGAATCTCCCAGAATTTTGTCTGACTCTTTGTTGTAGTCCTCTTTATTCAGGATTACAATTCCCCCTCCCTTGTCAGCTGGTTTCACAATAATAGCTTTGTTTTCTTCTAAACTCTTGATGGTATTCATCTGTGTCTTGGTCAAATTATGATGGAATTTTCTGATGTTGTTGTTGTTGAGTTTCTTTATGTCATCACATACTACATTCTCGAATGTCTCAATGTTAGGTCCCTTGTGTGTAATAGGGAAAAAAGTGGATTTCGGTTTAAGATCCGTATAATTTGGTTTCTCTTTTGTCTGATTATCCATTTCTCTTATGCCTATATTAGGTTGGAAATTTCTTTTCTCCAATGCAGATTTGCAGAAGAATCTTTTGAGGGTGAGTTTCCTCACCAATTGTTTAACATGTACGTAGGTCTGAAATTTATCCAGTCCTCTGGATGGAGCATATGATAGGCCTAAGGACAATACTTCCTTGTCCTTATCATTTAGATTTGTGTCACTTAAATTATATACCCCTCTCTGATTTGTGGTTTTTGGATCACTAATTTGGTTGTCGGTGTTATTACTTGTAGATGGAATAGTTATAGGTTCATTCTCACATACTCCCTGTGTTTGTGTGGTAATCATAGATTTCTTTTTTATTTTTAGACCTGCTCTTCTACCTCTATGGGTTTTCTTTTTTGATTTGGATTTGGGGACTCTTCTATATCTTGTGTTCTGTGTTTTCTCTTTGACTGTTTGTTTCTGTCTATGAGTGTCAGGTTGCCTTCCCCTAAAAAATGTTGATCATCATGATCTGTAGTGGTTCCTGATGATTGGTTGTTTATATGTCTCGGAACTGGGGGGGTAGGGCTATTCAAGTCCTCATTACGTCTTAGAGATTCAAATCTATTTGGAATTGGTATGGGAGTGTCTACCCAATTGTTCCTAGATCTGTTGTTAGATGTATCCCTAACATGATAGCTTGGATTCTCTCGAAACTGTACTTGTGGGTACGTATGTTTTTGTCTGTTCCTATAATCATAATAGTCCCTATATGTGTTTCAAGGAAACCCATAAAGGCAGTAACAAAACCTTCAAATATATGGGCATCAGTAGACCGATGAAAAACTGGAGAGGAGGGGATTTTGAAAAACAACTTTTAAAAGTAGAATCCAAGTGGATTTTTATGCTAGACTGCACCTTCCCTAAAGGTCTAAACAGCCATATGGAAATATTTCACTTATTATGATGATAGACAAATCGACTCCTCCATCAATCCACTCTCTGTCTATTCTATAATAGATACCTTGAGAAATGGTTGTAACAGGTGAAAAAAGTGGAAAGACAAAAACCACAAATTGGCACAGTTTCCTTCTCCTTTTCGTCTAGCAAAATCATTTTGGAAAACTCTTTTTGTCTGACATTCTCTGTTATACCTTTCTTTGTTGTCACTATAGGCTTATAACAAAGAAATTCGCTTTTAAAGATATTATATAAGCAATTCCCATTCTATTAGACAAGTTCTAGACGATGTAGCCCCCTTCACATTTATAGATATGGGGGTCCTGTATGAGGTCTAATTTTAAGGTATCTATAGACACAACTCACACGGCATAGATTCTTATCACAATATTTTATAACATTGAGGTATATATATATATAAGATCCTATATACCTGTCGAACTTCCCGACATATATCATCCAAATACGGTATCCGATATATTTCAGTGTGCCCAACCACCCACTCCCAAATGAGTCCCATATCCCCTTCTATCATTTATCAGGACTGTTTTTAGGATTTTTGTAGAGATAATTTTAAATTTCAAATTTCATATTTTAACTATATGCATTTATGCATCTATATTTGTATTTTTTATATTTTTTATATATTTGTATTTTTATATATATTTTTATGCATTTTTTGTAATACAAATTGTATACATCTGTATTCCTACCATGTTTTTTAACAATATTTTTCACGTGTAAACACATTTGATATATAAACCTCTTTGTATAGAAACATGTCCGTTATGTAACGTATCCCCAGAGACATATGGCTTCTATTATGCCACCGAAGAGCAATCATATTTCTAAATTATACAAATATATCACTAGATATCCTGAGCCATAATACCACAATACCATCCATCTCTATTTTTTTCAAGTCCCCCTAAATTATCCTCTCAGCACAATGCACCATGTGCGAGAATAGAGCGAACCGGAAGTAACGCACATACGCAGAAGCGTCATTCCGGAAGTGACGCACATACGCTAATATGTCACTTCCGGTAAACACTAACATCCGAGGTAAACATCCGGACTCCCACAAGCGATACGGGACTTACATAACCAAAAAAATTTCAAAAAGTAAACTAACAAGTTTTAAAAAACGAATGCTTTCAAAATACCAATAGAACACTAAGAAAGGGATAAAAACAATATAAAACTAGCGCAACATTTTGGCGCGAATTTTAGGCGCCAATTTGAAGCAATTCTATTGGATAACAAAATACATTTAAGATGTAAACACATACAAGCCGTCACCAGTCTTGAGAAAGGTTCCCTGTGAACTGAAACGCGTTGGCTATACTGGTAATACGGCTCAGGATTAGATTTGGTGAGTAGAACACTTATATTCTGTCTCAATAGTAGCTGTATTGCACTATGTCCGCTTTTGTATTACTTTTAGGTTTATGATGACAACTTTAAAGCACTGAAAAAAGACCATCACTTAGGAAATCCAACCACATCACTTCTTTGGATCTGTTTTGGATATTTTATAGAACATATAACTTTGGGATTATCACATTAAGTTATATCACAGATTACTTTCAAGGGGAGATTCAAAAGATTTTTTAGACTCTCTCTGGGGACATTTTTTAACCTGGGTGTACACCCAACAGTCATCACCTATTTTTTCACCAATTTTTCACATTTTCAACTTTGTTGTAATTTTTTACTTTTTACTTTTAAATTTTTTTTACTTTTTCTTTTTTACACATTTTTTAAGGATACACTTGTGATATCACACAGTTGTGGCTCAAATTTTTAATACATATTTTTTCTACATCATTTGGATTATTTTTTCACCTATTAGACACTTACTAATTTTTATACCCACATAATTTTGGATAACATTTTGGAATAATGCTTTAACCCTGTTGGAATCATATGGATTATTTTACCACTATCACTATATAAATCTGGACTTTTTATCATTTGCACAGTTCATAGGACTTTATAAATCCATTCATGCTGAACACTATAGAGTTTTTTCCTATAGTTTTTTATCTAGCAATATTTGTATATGCTCAGATCATAGATACCTAGATTGTACATTCTTTATATACTACACATATATATTTCACTGTATGTTAGGATCCTAACTAATTATCATAATCTAAATACTGTCTAATTCATTTTATTTCATTTTATTCTATTTTATTCTTATTTTTGTTACATTAAACCTTACATTTTATTCTTAAAAGCACTGATTGATTTCAGATTGTTTTTAGACTGATTTTAATAATTATTATCTCCATACGTATACACATCCAATCGTGGACACCATCTTAAGCTGCTAACCCCTACTCCAAGGTGTTGCAGCGCTGTACCCTCTGTGTGTTTTAGTACACTAATATTGTTAAAACATATATTAAGGCCTGTGTGGAAATGGCCCAAAAAAGGTAATATTATCATGTTTATGACATATTCATGTTCTATAAACCACATCACATAGTTGTGTATGAAGGGTACATATAGTAATATTCACTTATAAGATGTAAATCAAGGTTTCTCACATCCAATAGAAATTGACACATGGGCAGGGATAGGCATGAGCCAAGGCTGTTGCGGACATTTTCTAAAGTAAAGACCTTTAGTGAAGGACACCTTGCCTATCCCTGCACATGGGTATATATATATCTAAATAATAATGTATTTACAGAAGGTGTGAACATAAGGTATAAACATCCATTTTCATTCTTCTTAATGATAGTCAATAAATCATAGTGACCTAAACATGAATTAAACAAATTAGATATTTTCAGTAATTAGGGTGGTTAATGGAAGGGAAGGGGGTGGGATGTAGTAGTTTCACTCACATGCAGTGGAAATCTGCAGTATTTAATTCTATGACCAGCTGCAGCAGGGGCAGCACCATGACCAGGGACCTCAGCAGCAACTATAGAATCAGCATGTGTAGACAGAACAACAGGAGCTTGTAGGGCTTCCAGCACTTGCAGGGGCAGGAATAATAAATGCTTGGAAGAGGTTTAACTGTTTGAGATCAAGCTGCTGATATGTATGTTGTTGAGCATGCATTTGTTAGGCCTTCAGAGAGTTACGTTGGTTTATAAGTCAGTGCAAGGGTTGATGCGCCTACAATTTGTGGCGAGATGAGAATGGAGTAGATTTTCTGAATTCTGCGTGTGTAAGTCCTTACGCTGTATATTAGATACCAAATTGTGCGTGTTTTCTATGTCAGTCTATGGGTAAAAAAAATACGGGCGAAGGCTGAAATATACACGCGTAACTTGTATGCTACGCCATATATGTGATACCAAACCCGCGCAAAAACCGGCGTCGCCGGCTTTTGCCGGCGACGCTGCATATGTAATGGAGGCCTTGATTTCTGCTGTTTCTTAAAGCAAATTGAAATTATGCTGAAAATGCAATTCCACATAAAAGGATTAATCATGCATATTTAAAAAACAAAACAAAAGCAAAAACATTGTATTGCACTTTTATAGTGAGATACTGCACCATTATTCAAAAAGAAACACATTCAGTTATTTAAATGCTAAAGTAGGTGGACATCTGTTTTGCAATATATGTTTCAGAACTTCCCAAGATTCAGTGATGTTTACATCTGATAGCTGGATTGTCCATAAAAGGCACACCTCCACATCAGGGAATCGAACCCAGTCTCCCGCGTGACAGGCAGGGATACTCATCACTATACTAACAAGGAACAGCTGAGCACTGTTTGTTTACGTAACACTGCCATATGCAATCTGCATTTAAACGCTTCGAAAACATTACTTTTGAAGGCAGATATTGTTTTTTTTGTTTGTCTTTTTGCAATGCAGCAATTAATTGCAGATGGTATATGTACAGAAAGTAAACAAATGGCTTTAATGTCCCTTGCATGCAAAGCCTACAGTTATGTAGCGTAGCTTTAGGAAAAACATGAGGAAAAACATTTTGCAGACTTGGCAGTGGAAACATGGCCTATCCTGGCTGCAATGACTACGGTAAGGGTACTTGTCTTTGGGAACATGAAGGCTAAGCTTTCTAAGCCAGGGCTGTACTCAGTGGCTTTGCTGTATCTCTGAGGCAGCAAGACGACAATGACATCATAATGCCATTGATGCCTTTGTTCTTTCTGTACATGGGACTTCCTCTGCTCTGCCTTCAGACTCTCTCTGTGCATCCGCTTTACTGAGGCAGGCCCAGGATTTAATAGGGTATCCCAGGCTGCCCAGCACATATATGCACATTTAACTATCTGTGGAAAGGAAAAAGAATCTTTCTCATTGCATGCTTTCCAGCAGCCACATTTGCCCCTAGGGAGAAACTTGTGCCGTGCACAAGTGAGATCATGTCACAGGTTCTGTCACTAGGCCGGCACTATCCCCTTTCAGTAGCACAATGAAGCAAGCTTGGGGACCCTCCATTCCTTGCTACAACTGCTTAACCACAGCAGCCCAAGGAGTACCGCATGCACCCTGGGTAAATTCATTTTAATAATGGGAGTGGTTTTGGTCGCAATAGCTTTGCCAACAGAATGACAGTGTATAACTTGCTAGGGTTAGAGCTTTGATATCAATGAGAGAAAAGCCTTAAAAGACTTTCAAAGGGGTCCCTATGTCAGGCAAACATTAAGCTAAACTGAGAGCGGACCACGCAGACCAATACGTACTGCAGCACCCAACAGGCAAGTGGCTCAAAACCCAGAGGTTGATGGATTGAAACCTTCGTCTGCTAATGCTTTATCTCTTTCTCTTTCGTGCTGGGAAATGTGTTTATTTCTGGGCTGCATCTGAAAATGCCAATGACTTTCACAGCTCGGCAACAAGCAGGAAGTCCTTGCAAGCCTCATCTCGTCTCAGCCAAGCATTAAAAGAGTGCCACTGGGCAGATGGCCCTTTGTACCTGTAGATACATTTTTTACTTTGTCCATTTATATGCAATTCTATTTTTTTACACTTCCTGTAATGTGGTGGACACCTTTGGATAAAAGGCAAATTACTTATTTGTGGTGTTCATGAAACTGCTCTTGAATTTGTTTAGTAGTGTGTATCGGGGGAAACTTAAGAGACATTAAACTCAAAAATTGTATTAAAGTATCATAAAGTTTTCTTCATTCTCTGGATATCCTTTGTTGAAGAAGCAGAACTGCACTACTGGGAGCTAGCTGAACACATCAGTGCAGCCATTAATCAGCAGCAAGTTCCAGTGGTGCATTTCTGCGTCTTAGCCTACCTAGTTATGCTTCTCAACAAAGGTTACCAAGAAAACAAAGCAAATTTGGTCATAGATGTAATTTGGAAAGTAGTTTAAAATTGTATGATCTCTCTGAATAATGAAATTACATTTTTAGAAGGTGGTAAAATTATGGGGATAGGTGCACTTGGCCATGTAAAGTGGTCTCATACTCCTTCACAGTCACACATTTACACAGAAGAATCATCAGACTTGATATGACCCAGAGGAGGGTTACGGTAGACAGAGCAGCACTACAGGATAAAGCCGCAGATGGCTCCTAGCAGAGACGATCAGGTTAGTGGACAGGCCCACTTGCTTGATTAGGCAGCAGTGGGGGCTGGAATTCAGAGCAGTTGGTTCCATTGGTGGTCCCAATGCAGATATTGAGGCTGCCTTCTGGTTACTTCCTATACATTTTGAGTCTCATTGATTGCTGGGTTGTTTCTTTGTTGATCTTTGTTTTCAGATGGGATGCACTATATAAGGTGCATACTTTGAACTTTTAAACACTTTTGTGCAATGTGTGGTATGTCAGAGGGCAGGCGTATGCCAAATATTGATGAAGGCATTTGACCATACCGCTAGTTGTTTTGGTATACCAGTGGTCATGGATAAGGGGTAAGGACCAGTATCAGAACTCACCTTTCTGGAGATTACAACTGACTTTATGGACATGGAGTACCACCCACCATGTGACAAGGTAGTGGATCTGTTTGGGGTAATTATATGTCAGCTAAAAAACATAACATTGTAGCAGTTGCAGTCGACTGGGGGGTCAAGAGAGCTTCCGGAGTAGTGATTTAGAAGAAAAGGGAGCTTTTTCCCAGTGGAAGAGAAGCCCACCCACAGATGTTGAAAGAGTGGGAGGTTTGAAAAATAACTGAAGTTATATCAGTCATTTTTAGAGTTTATTGAGCACTTCCTCCAGCTAAATAGTGAGTCATTTGGGGACTACATTTTGTTAATTTAAGAGAATATTTGATTTAAACAAATGGGAAAAAGAGGTTGTTTCATAGGGTGAAAAAGGAAGTTTCTTGGGGTTAAGGGCTGCCGCACTGGGTGGCAGGGTGAATGCCCAACTTCCACTTATGGTCACAGCCTGTGGTTTTGAATAGGTGCAGGAAGTTTCCCTCAAGGGGAAGGGAAAACACAAAAAAGCACTAAAGACACAAGGTTCTTAAGGGCAATGATTGGGTTATGGCTGTGTCAGCAATAGAGGAAGAGGGGGAGTTTAAGGTTGTTAAAGTAACAAATGTTACAAGTGGTTTAATAATGTATATGTGTATGAGAAAATGTTCACCATTTTATCAAAGTTATTTGTATTTTATAAGATTAATTACCCTGCAGCAAATTTTATTTCCAAAGTATGAAGTGTTTCAATTTATTTGGGTAGGGTGATGAAATGGGGATTTTTAATATGGAAGGTGATTGGCAGGCGGGGGATGGGATGGACATCTGGGGTAGATGAAGAAAATAAGGGAGACTAAGGAATTGACAAATCTCATGTAGGAAATCAACAAATTATACAGTTGTACTAATAACAAATCTTTATTTTACAATTTGATATAGTTTGGTGCAACAAAATTCTTCATGTAAGTCATCTTCATTCATACAGTCTAGCATTCAACAACTTCAAATTCAAGAATTATATTTCTAATTTAAGGCACCGTTTGAATAAAGACATTAAACTTTATGCTATATCAAAACTATTAACTAAATAACAGTACAAGAATAGAATACTTGAAAAGAAGATGTTAAGTGTTGTAAAAAATAAGGGAGAAAAATGTTCTAAGAGCAGATAAAGGCCCAGATGATTAAAAGTGCTATGAGGTTGGGAGATATTCCAAGGGATCTGCCGATATGTATCCAAGCTCCCGACATAGATGCTAACAGATGGCATCGCCAAGAGGCATTTACTATACATGCCATTGGTCGGTGATGCTGATGCTATATAACACCCAGCATCGCTAGCCCATATTGTCGATGTATAGTAAACGATCCCCTGGAATATAGCTGCCATGCTTAACCACTACTCATAAGTATCCTTAAACCGAAGTAACCCACGATTGCAAACTAACACTACACTAATAAATATCTAAACCACCTTTAAGTGAATGCAGCTCTTTGCAATTTAAATAAATGACACTCTTCCTCTACAATACTAGTAACCCCCACCTCCAAAATATCTACAAAATCTATCTTAAAATTTTAAAATAAAAAAATCCTATTTTTTTAAATAAAAAACCTATCCCTAAAAAGCCGTAACTAAATCCAAAGTTTAAACTCACCATGCGAAAAACCAGCTCCTCTTGATCCGATATTGGGCCCTCTTTACCCAGGGACCAGGCGCTGGGGGCCATCTTCATGATGGCGGAGGCAGACTTCCAGGTGGCCTCTTTTGCCGCCTCTGCACTACATTCTTCATAAATGCCGGGGCCCTCTTCATCCAGGGTACCGGTGCCGGGGGCCATCTTCGAGGTAGAGGAGGTAAACTTCCAGACAGCCTCTTGCTCCCCTCCACGCCTTCTATCTTACATTCTTCAGCTCTCTTCCTAGAGCCCTCCTCTTCATGTGGTCTCTGCTGCACACTGAATTTCAGTTTGCAAGAAACCCCTTTATATTGGAGTACCGCTTCATCCCTATTGGCTGATTTTTAATTGGCCAATAGCAAGATATTATTTTTTTTTGTTTCAAAAGTTTATTGAGATTCAAATTTTTACATAGAAATAAACATACAAAATAAAATCAATTACAGTCTTGAATCATTTTGCGTCTTACTTTTGAGGGGGTGTGGATAGGGGGGGTGGGAAGGGGGAGGGAAGTTCAGGTAATGTTACAATAATTATCAATGTTGAGAGGAGGAGTCATTGTACAATAAAGTGTACCGTCCAGGCCTGCATGTGTTTCTAGCTTTGCTTTCTGAGGTTTTTTTTTTTTTTTTTTTTTTCCTTTTCATTCAGAAGAGGAGTGCATGTAGGTTTCCCACACAAGGAGCATCTGGGCGTATAAGTCTAAAGTTTTATTTTTCATGTAAAAGTATTCTTCCATAGATATAGTGCGATGGCACTCTGCAAGCCAGTGTGCCAGGGAGGGGGTCTTATCTGATTTCCAGTTTCTTGCAATCAGAATTTTAAAACTATTGCTCAGGATATGAAATAGTTTTTTTAACGGAGTAGAAAGTTTTCTCGGGGTCTTGTTAAAGAGCCATAAGCAAGGGTCTAAGGGAGTGGGTATTCCTAGTATTTTACTAGATTCCTGCGCTACCTCGTTCCAAATAGGTATTAATTTACTGCATTGCCACCATATGTGGGACATGTGGCACTCTTCAGATCCACATCTCCAGCATTGAGCTGATTTAAGTTTATATATTTTTTTACATCGTTCTGGTGTTAGGTACCATCTTTGAAGTATTTTTAAATTAAGCTCTACGAATTTGCAGGAGATTGAGGTTTTTTTAATATTTGTGAAAATTTGCAAGGCATCTGTGTAAGTAATTTCTATTCCCAATTCAGTGTTCCATCTGTCTATGTAATATGGTAGAGCTCCGTGCGGTTGTTGTGATAGGAGGGAGTGTGTAAGAGATAGAGCGTGTCTGGTTGGGGTGCTTTTATGGCAAATAGATTCGAAGGGTGTCATTGTCCTAATCATGTTATTGGATTGTGGGTGTGAAGTAATATATGATTGACACTGTCTATAGAAGAACCAGTCTCCAAGGACGGAGAGGCCCTCAGAGACTAGCTCCTCCACGGTAGGGGAGTGTTGTTCATTTCCCAAGTGGTGGATCTGTAGGGATCTGATGGAGCTACCCGCAAGTCTAGCTGCCATTGAGAGGCCAGGTTGGAATTCGTTATTGTGTGTTAACGGTGTTAAAGGTGAGAGTTTTGTCGATATATTGGGGTACTCAGTCAAAACTCTGTCCCAGACTCTGAAGGTTTCTGATATAATTTGTGTGGTGGTTTTTAAGAATCTGTCTCTGTCCCTTGGCGACCAGCAGAGTTGGCCCAGGTGTTGGTTGTGTGTCATGTCATGTTCAAGTTGTACCCATGATTTATCGTTTAGGTTCGAGCACCAATCTATAATTTGTTGTAAAAATGTAGCTTGTCTGTATCTATGGAGATCTGGGACTCCGAGGCCTCCCATTTGTATGGGAAGGAGCATTATCTTTTTGCTAATTCTCGCTCTATTGTTGAGCCAAATGAAGTTTAAGATGTTTGATTGCAGGGTGTTGAGGTAGTTTGTAGGAAGGGGGATGGGTAGAGTTTGAAAAAGGTAGAGGAGTCTTGGGAGGACGTTCATTTTAATTACGTTGATCCTCCCTAACCATGAAATATGCTTCCTTTTCCAGGAGGAGAGATCTGTGATAATTCCTTTAAGGAGTGGTTTGTAATTTAAAGTAAAAAGGTGATCTGGGGATGGCGTGAGTTGGATACCTAGGTATTTTAGTGAGCTTGTTTGCCAGCGGAATGGGCATATGTGTTTGATTAAGTCTATTTCCGTCGTTGGGACATTAATGTTCATGATTTCTGATTTCGTTTTATTAATTAGAAAGTTAGATACAATGCTAAATTCGTCTAACTGATGTATGATGTGTGGTATAGTGGTTAGAGGGTTAGTGATGCAGAACAGCACATCATCGGCATATAACATAATCTTGTGATGTGAGTTGTGTATTTGTAGACCTGTTATTAGGGGGTGGTTTCGTATTTTATGTTCTAGTATTTCTATTACGCAGGCGAATAGCAGCGGGGAGAGGGGGCAGCCCTGTCGTGTACCGTTTGTGATATGAAATGGGGCCGAAAGGGAACCATTTACGCGGACCCTGGCTGTTGGGGTAGAGTACATGGCGAACACCCGATTAATAAAGTCTTGACCCACACCCATTTTTCGTAATACCGCTCTCAGAAACTGCCAACCAACGCGGTCGAACGCCTTCTCCGCGTCGGTCGACAGAACTAAGAGCGGGATTTTTTTGTGTGTAGCGTATTCTATAAGTTGTGTAACCCGGACAGTATTGTCTTTTGCTTCCCTGGTTGGTACGAAGCCGACCTGATCTTTTTCAATTAGTTGCGGTAGTACTGTGTTTAGTCTTACTGCGAGAATTTTAGCGTATATTTTTAAGTCTGTATTTAGGAGTGAGATTGGCCTGAAGTTTTCTACATAATCAGGGCTTTTTCCAGGTTTTGGTATAATGGAGATGAAAGCTTCCAGTGTCCTAGTGGGGAAAGGGTTCTCCGGTGTTATCGAGTTAAAGAGAGATAGAAGGTGCGGGGAAAGGAGATCTATGTATTTTTTATAGTAATAGTTAGTGTAGCCATCAGGGCCTGGGGCTTTGTCCGTGGGGAGGTCTTTTATGGTTCTTTTAATTTCAAGTAGGGTAAAGGGGTTTTGTAGAAAAGTTTGTTGTTCTTCTGTCAGTTCTGGAAGTTTAACGTCTGATAAGTATTTGTCAATAAAGGATGCGTTGGGTTCTGAATTATGTGTATGTGAGTCTGTGGGTTTCGTAGTAAGGTTGTATAGTTTTTCATAGTAGGAACGGAAGGCTTCAGCGATGTTTGAAGTGTCATAATGTGTTTTGTTGTGGGACTTTATTGAGAGAATGTAGTCGCGTTGGGTTTTGCGTTTTAATTTGCGGGCAAATAGTCTACTGCATTTGTTGTCTCCTTCGTAATGTGTCTGCTTGAGTTTGAAGGCAAATGCTTTGCATTCTTTATCTAGAAGGTTGGTCACTGTCTGTTTTGTCTCTTGTAATGTTTTAGCTAATTGTGGGTTGTCAGGTGTTCTTTTAAGTTGTGATTCTAGATCATTTGCTTTATTCAAGGAGTCATGTAGCAGTTGTCTCTGTTGTTTTTTGTAATGGGAGTGCATGCTCATTAATTCACCTCGTATAGTTCCCTTATGCGCCTCCCAGATGTTCTGGAATGAGGGTATAGAGTTAATATTAAAATCGAAGAATTCTTTTATTGCTTTTTGAATTTTATCATTGTATAGTGGATGATCTAATAATTCCTCATTGATTTTCCATATATAAGTAGAAGGGGAAGCTGAGGGCCATTGTATTGTGCATGAGACTATAGAGTGGTCTGACCAGGTCGCTGGGATTATGGATGATTGTGTAGTTAATGAGAGAGTAGTTACATCAGTTAGTATGTAATCTATGCGAGAGAAACGTGAATGTGGATGAGAAAAGAACGTAAAATCATCTGTCTCAGGGTGATGTATTCTCCAAACATCATGTAGTGCCAAATCCCTTAAGCGTTGCTTTATTACCGTCAGTGCTCTATGTGGTGTTGATGAAGTGTGATTCGAGTTATCTCGGTACGGGTCTAGGGATACATTAAGGTCTCCTCCCATTATTAACATACCCTTGGCCACTTCTAAGAGTTTCCCAGTGAGGGAGGTTATGAATTTGTCTTGTCCAGTGTTTGGAGCATAGGCGCTTACTAAGGTGGTAATAGTGTTAAATAGTTTCCCCACTAGTATTATATATCTACCTTCTATGTCTTTATGTGAATCGAGTAACTGAAAAGGTATACCCTTCTTTATTAAAATTCCAACTCCATTAGTCTTGGTACTGTTTGAGGAGTAATATGAGGGGCCAAATTTATAGAAGAAAGTTTTAGGTTCTTGTCCCTTTATGAAATGGGATTCTTGTAGGAATATCAGGTCCCCTCTCTTATGTTTGATATCTCGCATAACGATGTTTCTTTTGTGTGGGTTATTTAGGCCCTTAGCATTAATCGTTAGAAAAGATAATTGTCTTTTATTAGTTTTATTTTTACTCATGGTGATTTATCCTTGGTGGTACTACGCTGTGTCGGGTATGTGGAAACAGTGTTAGGCTATTTCTCAGGCCTGGACGGTATAAGAACCAACATGGAAATGTGAAATAAAAAGAGCGTATACATTGTACATTTATAAGAGTGAACAATATGAACATTACTGTATGTTTCATTATGCTTAAATGGTCATCAATGGGGGTAGGATAGTTAACTAGGGGGGGGGGGAATGGCCAGAAGCCAGAGGGAGGATTGAAATTCCTTTCATTTCAATCTGAGGTTTACAGCAGCAAGAATGTAAATATTAAATATAAGAATAACAATGTGATTATCTATGCTAATGGTCAACAACCAAAACCTTGTTAAATTAGAAAGGCCCTTATAGGGTTATGGTGGAGAGAACAGATCAACAGGAAATAACATTTTGCTTAACTTAACTATCAAGTAGCTAAACAGTTAGTGTACTATCTTCTGACTAGTAATGGTGACAAGTTTTATATTTCAAGGTCTTACCCAGGATGAACAGTTCAAATAAGACAATTGTCTTGGTCAGTCTCTTAGTGATACAGGAGAAATGTTCATATTTTCTTTTCGTTTCTTAAGGGACTGAACTTTGTTCCAAGTTGTTTTCTGCAAGCTTGAGAATGGAGTATGTGCAGCTGAGGGTTGGGGGCCTTCGGCTGAGGAGGGTGGGCCAGGTAGTTTCAAGGGGATTCCCAGTCCTTTAGAGAGTTTGTCCAGGTCTTGTGTACCTTTGTAAATGATGGTAGTTCCTTCATGGGGTACGATTAAGCTGAAGGGGAATCCCCAGCGATATTTGATGTTTCTGTCCTGGAGTATAGAAGTGATGAAACGGGTTTCCTTTCTCTTTTGTATAGTGCTGGGGCTCAGGTCCGGATAAATCTGTAGCTCATGGTCCAAATATGTGATTGTGTGGGAGGATCTAGCTTTCTGCCATATGGTTTCTCTGTCGTTAAATCTGAGGAATTTGAGGATAATGTCCCTAGGGGGAGCATTAGGTGATGGTGGGGGACGGAGAGATCTATGGGCTCTTTCTATTTCTATCGGTGGGGCCTGTTGGTTTCCCAGTATTTGACGAAAAAGTCCTTGTAAGTATTCCAGCAGGTCTGTTGGCTTTATTATTTCGGGTATGCCTCTGATGCGGAGGTTACTCCTCCGTCCCCTATTCTCTAAGTCCTCTATCTTTTCTTGTAGGGCTTCTAACTTGCTTTCATGTGTGCTGGTTTGATTGTATAATGAGCAGACAGCTTCAGTAGTTATGTCTTGCGTTTCCTCAACTGTTACTATCCTCTCTCCCATCTCTGTTATATCTTTGCGCAGCGTGGATAGTTCTCTTGTTATGAGAGATTTGAGAGATTCAAAATCTTCTTTGGATGGTAGTTTTGCTATGTCCTGTTTAAGTTGTATCATGTAGTCAGGAGATGATATTGGGTCATTCTGGAAGGTGCCGTCTGTGGAGTTTGATTCTTGTGTATCTGATGTATTGGATTGGAAAAAGGAGCTTACCAGCGTGTTGGACTGCAACTGTCCTTTAGGGTTTTTGTCCCCTTTGCCTTTATTCTTGGATGTCATGGTTGCTGCAGGTGAGTAATTTAGAAATCTCAGTGTGAGAACTTGTGATGCAGCAATCTGCAGAAGTCTGCTTAGGCCTGATGGCGTATGTTGTGGTTTATGCACAATGTGCAGTGCTATGCGTTAATTTCTGATTCGTGTTGTCCTTTTATATTTTATGAGGCAGTTTTAGTGTATGTTCTCTTGTTGATCCGTTGATAACTGTTTTGTTCATCTCCTTAGAGGATTTCCCAATATTGTGCTGATCATTTTATTGTTATTTTTGTGATCCGTGTTTACGGCATATTATGCATTAAGTGGAGTTATTTGTACCGTGTTCTCTCTGGTGTGAGACTTGTGTGGAGCCTTTTATGAACAGACTGGTGTGAGCTCTTACCCCATCGGGTCTCTGGTCATCGTGTATCGTGAGGGATCCTTTACCGTCGCAGTTGCGAATGTGTAAAGATGGCGACGGAGCGCTCCGTTGCTCCTGCTTTCTGTGAAATTGCATGCGGGTCCGGTCCCTCCCGGTTTCGAGCTTGCTCACATGTGGGACTTTGGTTATTTAACCACTGTTTGCAGCTGGTTGAAAGAGCTAGACACTGTTTTAAGGGTGACAGGTCTTGCTGCTGTGCCGGAGCGATGTGACTATGCAGCCATTTGCCTGCTTGGCCAAGCTCCGCCTCCGCAAGATATTATTTTATTTCAAATTCTTATCATCCAATAGAATAGAGAAATTATTTTCTATTGGATGATTAGGATTTAAATTAAAATGGTTCCTTGCTATTGACTGATTTAATTTTTAGGATAGGTTTTGTAGTTAGCCTTTATTATTTTTGGGGTTTCTTGTATTGTAGGGGTGGGTGTAATTTATTTAAATGCAAAAGAGCTGCATTGAAACTTAAATGTGAATATAGTGGTCAAACTGCATATGGTGTAAATGCCAAATGCACATCCACTGGAGTGGAAAAAATATATATGATACAATACTAAGTGAAAAACTTTTCAACAGATAAACAAATACTTGTGTAGTTTATAATGAGAAAAGTCCCAAAAGTGTTGTCAGGAAAACTCTTCACAGGATAGCGGCAGCTAACTCCTTCCAATGATTGATGGTAAGACAGGCAGGACAAGACAAATATGGAAAAAGATAGCAGAAGAAGGCGCCACAATAGTGCAAAATCAGTGTGACTGATAAATCACACATGCAGGTAACATCATACTCACAGAGTATTAGGCACTTGGGAAGTGCAACAAATGCCTCCTGGATCCTTAAAAGCCGTCCAGCTAGCATTCCTCTCGGCAAATCGCTTGGTCAGCTGTGAGCCTTCCATAGCTGTGTTGGTCCCTGGTATACAGTCTTGTAAACGTTTTTATTGCTCAGATGGATAATTAGCAACACGGCTTCTCCTGGATCAGCTCAGAATGGTAGATTAGTGATCGGGAAAACTTCACTCGGTCAAAGTGAGATAAATGGATCAATGGGTAAAAAGTCATGGTATACAAGTCGTGGTATAAAATAAGGACTTTAATAAAAGCAACAAAATGTAACACAACGCGTTTCTTGGTCATCAATGACCGTTTCTTTAGGTGTATACATAACATATAAACCTTAAACCGGCGTCTAATGAAACCAAGTGCGCATGCACAAAGTATCCCCTATGTAACGTTACTGTCAGCAAGTCTGAGGAGGTGTGAAATAATTGGACAGAGGTAGCCCAATCCAGGGTGAGATAGATCGATACACACCCACTAAAGAAAATGTCATTATGAGGGTCAAATTGTGACAATATAAAGTAACAAAAGGCCACAAAAATATTTTGAATACAAAAACGTGAACTGACAAAATTGTATCAAATGCATATCGGGATCCTTTGCATATGCTGCTTGAATAACGAATACAGGAATAGCAGATCTGACGTGTACACCCCCTATTACATGTACAATTATAAAAATACAATACTATAAAATATAAAAATATAAATTGTAAAATACTGGGGATAAATCTTGAGAGATCAGCAATGAACATTGAAAACAACAAAGCCAAAATAATAAAATGGATTAGCCTAAAAACACTAACCACATTATGCTTGATTTATAAATGTCTACCAAAAAAATAAAAAATTCCAATGTGCAAAATCGAATATATAAAAAATCATTGAATAATTTTGAAACTACACACATATATATATATATATATATATATACACACACACACACATATATATACACATACATATACATCTGTTAAATACAAACACGTATAAGTATATAAAACATGTCAATTGAACTCTGCCATATCGATGTGTTCATTTAAGAGGACTGCTCTTATGTTCTAATTTTTTTTTATTTTTTTGCTGCAGTTCTAACTCATTACGACCTTGCTAGGTGCTAATCTATTCTTTAGAGTGGGTGCTCTTCTGAAAGTGCAAACTGGATTTAGCCCTATAATTCCCCTTAATAATGGATCTCCTTGTAATATAAACCAATATTTTTGCAAAATGCTTTGAATATCTTTATGGTTATTACAGTATTGGGTAATGAATCTTAAACATCTATTTTCACTGTCACTGGTCTTAGAATCCAGAGGCTTAACCTCATATTCCCCAGATGAAGATATATTCTTAGTTTTATAAAAATCAGACCTATCTTTGTTTCTTGCTTCCATATAGCTCTCCCGTATAGGTTTGCTGGGATACTGTTTTTCTGTAAATCTATAAGAATTTTGGATTGCTCCTAATAGGTATCCAAATAAGAACAATTCCTACGGGATTCTACAGAATTGATTGAAAGGGATATTGTTCTTTCAAGGCATATGATGGTTGCTATTATAGTTCAAATGCTATTAGTATCCACTGATGTGAAGAAGATTTTTGTAAGACTTTGGCCTTATCTATCCCAGTCAAGTATAAGGTCTAAATAAATCAATATTATCCTGCCTGATTTTGGAAGTAAAATTTAAACCCAAATTATTGGCATTCAATGAATTCACAAAATCTAAAGCTGTCAATTCGGTACCCTCCCATATAAATAGGAGGTCATTAATGTAACGACCATAGAAGACCAGATTTGCCCTATGGGTTGATGCATAAATGTATCTTTCATCGAAAATCCCCATAAATATAATTGAAAAACTAGGGGCAAATCTGGTCCCCATGGCCGTCCCCTTGATCTGGAGAAAATATTGTTCCTGAAAAACAAAGTAATTGTGTCTCAGCACAAAATATATCGCATCCAATATAATTTTGTTCTGTTTTTCTGGCATATAGATGTCTCTTTTAAGGAAATTATCAATAGCCTCCAAACCCAATGTGTGTGATATATTGGAGTATAATGAAGATACATCACAGGTCAGCCACAATAACTCCCGTTCAGGTTTGTTGATAGCTGACAGTTTAACAATAAGATCTGGTGTATCTTTGATATAGGACTGTAAGGCAATTACTGACTTCTTCAAAAACTGATCAACATATTCGGACAGATTACGTTAGGTTCCCTATCCCAAAATGATGGGTCTACCCAGGAAATCAGTTATTAATTTATGTATTTTAGGAAGGTGCAAGTAGTACACAAGATTAGGTGTAGTGGGTGTCAAGAAACCTCTCTCTTTTTTTGTAAGTATACCTTCCTAGAAACCAGCATCCACCAGCTTGATTAGACTGGTGAGAAATTGTTGAGTGGGGTTAAAAGTTAATTTCTTGTAGTAATCTGAATCCAATTCATATATTCAGATATTAAAAGCATTTTGCAAAAATATTGGTTTATATTACAAGGAGATCCATTATTAAGGGGAATTATAGGGCTAACTCCAGTTTGCACTTTCAGAAGAGCACCCACTCTAAAGAATAGATTAGCACCTAGGAAGGTCGTAATGAGGAAGAACTGCAGAAAAAAAAAAAAAATAGAACATAAGAGCAGTCCTCTATTGGGGAAACCAGGCTTTTATAAATGTAATAGACATAATTGTGGTTTATGTAGTTATATATTTGGTAATAGGACATGCCTTAGTTCTTTTTCAACTAAGGAGCAGTTCAAAATTATATCACATTTACCTGTGACTCTTCTTTTGTGGTCTATCTGCTTGAATGCATATGTGGCATTCAATACGTAGGGAGGACCTCAAGACCTCTGAAAAAAAGATGGGGGAGCACATTAGAAATCTCAAAAAAACAATAGCAAATCATAGTGTACCCAGACATGGGATCCGTTGCCACAATGGTCAATCAGATATTTTTAGGATTTTTCCAATTGAGCATGTCACTTCCAAATGGGGTAGGAATAGATTTGTTCATCTAAGACAAAGAGAAACCTTTTGGATCTGGAATTTAAGGACCAGTAATCCCTTTGGCTTAAATGAACACATCAATATGGCAGCGTTCAATTGATATGTTTTTTATACTTATACGTGTGTGTGTATTTGACAGAAGTATATATATATATATATATATATATATATATATATATATAGGGAGTGCAGAATTATTAGGCAAGTTGTATTTTTGAGGATTAATTTTATTATTGAACAACAACCATGTTCTCAATGAACCCAAAAAACTCATTAATATCAAAGCTGAATAGTTTTAGAAGTAGTTTTTAGTTTGTTTTTAGTTATAGCTATTTTAGGGGGATATCTGTGTGTGCAGGTGACTATTACTGTGCATAATTATTAGGCAACTTAACAAAAAACAAATATATACCCATTTCAATTATTTATTTTTACCAGTGAAACCAATATAACATCTCAACATTCACAAATATACATTTCTGACATTCAAAAACAAAACAAAAACAAATCAGTGACCAATATAGCCACCTTTCTTTGCAAGGACACTCAAAGCCTGCCATCCATGGATTCTGTCAGTGTTTTGATCTGTTCACCATCAACATTGCGTGCAGCAGCAACCACAGCCTCCCAGACACTGTTCAGAGAGGTGTACTGTTTTCCCTCCTTGTAAATCTCACATTTGATGATGGACCACAGGTTCTCAATGGGGTTCAGATCAGGTGAACAAGGAGGCCATGTCATTAGATTTTCTTCTTTTATACCCTTTCTTGCCAGCCATGCTGTGGAGTACTTGGACGCGTGTGATGGAGCATTGTCCTGCATGAAAATCATGTTTTTCTTGAAGGATGCAGACTTCTTCCTGTACCACTGCTTGAAGAAGGTGTCTTCCAGAAACTGGCAGTAGGACTGGGAGTTGAGCTTGACTCCATCCTCAACTCGAAAAGGCCCCACAAGCTCATCTTTGATGATACCAGCCCAAACCAGTACTCCACCTCCACCTTGCTGGCGTCTGAGTCGGACTGGAGCTCTCTGCCCTTTACCAATCCAGCGACGGGCCCATCCATCTGGCCCATCAAGACTCACTCTCATTTCATCAGTCCATAAAACCTTAGAAAAATCAGTCTTGAGATATTTCTTGGCCCAGTCTTGACGTTTCAGCTTGTGTGTCTTGTTCAGTGGTGGTCGTCTTTCAGCCTTTCTTACCTTGGCCATGTCTCTGAGTATTGCACACCTTGTGCTTTTGGGCACTCCAGTGATGTTGCAGCTCTGAAATATGGCCAAACTGGTGGCAAGTGGCATCTTGGCAGCTGCACGCTTGACTTTTCTCAGTTCATGGGCAGTTATTTTGCGCCTTGGTTTTTCCACACGCTTCTTGCGACCCTGTTGACTATTTTGAATGAAACGCTTGATTGTTCGATGATCACGCTTCAGAAGCTTTGCAATTTTAAGAGTGCTGCATCCCTCTGCAAGATATCTCACTATTTTTGACTTTTCTGAGCCTGTCAAGTCCTTCTTTTGACCCATTTTGCCAAAGGAAAGGAAGTTGCCTAATAATTATGCACACCTGATATAGGGTGTTGATGTCATTAGACCACACCCCTTCTCATTACAGAGATGCACATCACCTAATATGCTTAATTGGTAGTAGGCTTTCGAGCCTATACAGCTTGGAGTAAGACAACATGCATAAAGAGGATGATGTGGTCAAAATACTCATTTGCCTAATAATTCTGCAAATTATATATATATATATATGTGTAGTTTCAAAATTATTCAATGATTTTTATATATTTGATTTAACACATTAGAATTTTTGATTTTTTATAATTGCACATGTATTAGGGGGTGTACACATCAGATCTGCTATTCCTGTATACGTTATTCAAGCGGCATATGTGAAGGATCCCGATATGAATTTGATACAATTATGTCAATTCATGTTTTTGTATTCAAAATAACTATTTTTGTGGCCTTTTGTTACTTTATATTGCCACAATTTGACCCTCATATTTACATTTTCTTTAGTAGGTGTGTATCAATCTATCTCACCCTGAAATTGGGCTACCTCTGTCCAATCATTTCACACCTTGTCAGACTTGCTGACAGTAGTGTTACATAGGGGATACTTTGTGCTTGTGCACCTGGTTTCATTAGACGCCGGTTTAGGGTTTATAAGTCGTGACTTTTAAATGTTATGTATACACCTGAAGAAACAATCATTGATGACCGAGAAACAAGTTGTGATACATTTTGTTGCTTTTATTAAAGTCCTAATTTTATACCACGACTTGTATACCACAACGTTTTACCCAATGAACCATTTATCTCACTATGATCGATTGAAGTTTCCCCAATCATTAATCTACCGTTCTGAGCTGATCCAGGAGAAGCCGTGTTGCTAATTATCCATCCGAACAACACAAACATTTACAAGGCTGTATACACAACACAGCTATTGAAGGTTCACAGCTTACCGAGTGATTTGCAGAGAGGAGAGCTAGCTGGACGGCTTTTAAGGTTTCAGGAGGCATTTGTTGCACTTCTCAAGTGCCTGATTCTCTGTGAGTATGATGTTACCTGCATGTGTGTTTTATCGAGCACACTGATTTTGCACTATTGTGGCGCCTTCTTCTAGTGTAAGGTATAATGGGTGATTTTTCATTTTGGATACTGTATTTTTCATTTTACTGTAACTTAGACTTTTTCATTTTACTGTAACTAAGACTTTTTTATTTTCCTTTAATTTGGGGTGTTTATTTTAGAGGGGGGTTAGATTTTAGTTAGTGTAGTAGTAGTTTGCGTTGGGAGATGCCAGTTTAGGACATAATCACCTAATCACCCCCTATACCTGTATTGGGGTTGATTAGGTGATTAGTGTTGTTTAGCATTTAGTAGGCCATAAAGGGACATTAAACCCAAACAATTTCTTTCATGATTCAGATAAAGGATACAATTTTTAAAAAGTTTCTTATTTACTTGTATTATTATATTATTTACTTCTATTATCAAATTTGTTTCGTTCTCATGATATTCTTTGTTGAAGAGATATCTAAGTAGGTAGCATGCACATGCCTGAAGCACTACATGACAGGAAATTGTGCTGTCAAGTGTTCCTGCTATTGTATAACATTGTTTCAAAACTGCTGCCATATAGTGCTGCAGACACGTGCACACTTCTGAAATTACATTTCTGCTTTTAAACAAAGGATAACACATTGAGGCCAACCACATCCTGGACCACTCCCAATCCGGTTTCAGAAGCAACCACAGCACCGAGACCACCCTCCTCGCTGCCACAGACGACATCCGCGCCATGCTCAACCGAGGAGAAACCGCTGCCCTCATCCTCCTAGACCTCTCAGCAGCTTTCGACACTGTCGACCACAACACCCTCTGCACCCGCCTACACAATGCCGGCATCCACAACAAAGCCCTGGAATGGATCACCTCCTTCCTCACGGGCAGGACCCAGAAAGTCAGACTCCCGCCTTTCTCCTCCAAACCCACACCAGTCAACTGCGGTGTACCGCAAGGCTCTTCACTGAGCCCCACCCTCTTCAACATCTACATGGCGCCTCTTGCCACCATCGTCCGATGCCACAACCTCAACATCATCTACTATGCCGACGACACCCAGTTAATCATCTCACTCACCTGAGATCCCACCACCGTCCACAAAGGCCTGACAGCAGTCGCCGCCTGGATGAAGGACAACCGGCTCAAACTGAACACAGACAAAACCAAAGTCCTCCTCCTCCTTGGACCCAATAAATCCGCATGGGACAACTCCTGGTGGCCCACAGCCCTCGGTCACCCTCCAACCCCAACCGACCACGCATGAAATCTAGGCTTCATCCTTGACTCCTCACTCTCCATGGACCGACAAATCAATGCCATCACCTCAACATGCTTCCACATTCTCCACCTGCTATGAAAAATCTTCAAGTGGATCCCTACCGAAACCAAGAAAACAGTCACCCACACCCTTGTCAGCAGCCGGTTAGACTACGGCATAGCACTCTATGCCGGCTCCACCATCAAACTCCAAAAAAGACTCCAACGTATCCAGAACGCCTCAGCCAGACTCATCCTTGACATCCCCTTCCAATGCCACATCACTGAACACCTAAGGAACCTTCACTGGCTCCCCATCAACAAGAGAATCCCCTTCAAGCTCCTTACCCACGCGTTCAAGGCCCTACACAACACCTGAATACCTCAACCCCCGTGTAAATTTCTACACCCCCGCCAGACAACTCTGATCGGCCGACCAAGCACTTGCAGTCATCCCCCGCATCAGCAAATCCACAGCGGGTGGAAGATCCTTCTCCCACAAGATCCTTCTCCCACATGGCGGCAAAGACATGGAACACCCTCCCGCTTCACCTCAGACTAATCCACCTCCCTTACAAAAAGGACCTCAAAACCTGGCTCTTTGACTGAATGCCCATCTCCTCCCCCCCTTTCTCCTATCCCCTATTCCCTTTCCCTTAACGCCTTGAGACCCTCATGGGTGATTAGTTTGCACTCTATAAGTACCCAATAGATAGATAGATAGAATAAAACAAAAAATATGATAATAAAAGTAAATTAGAAAGTTGTTTGAAATTGTATGTTCTATCTAAATCATGAAAGAAAAAAAAAAAGGGGTTTTATGTCCCTTTATTCACCTAACCACCCCCATACCTGTATGGGGTTGATTAGATGAATAGTGTTGTTTAGCATTTAGTAGGCCTTAATCACCTAACCACCCCACATACCTATATGGGGGGTGTTTAGTTGATAAGGTTAGGGCAGCTTAGGGGTTAATAGTATATTTTAGCATTTATCTACAATGTTTAAAATATAAAAAGGGTTTAAGAGAGGTAAGAGAACCAACTCTTATTATGAATACACTTATAGCACTCTAGGGTTTAATAAAGAGATTGTATAGCTGATTTATCTCATAAGGAATGATAAACAACTTAACAAATGTAAGCACTGTGGAAACAATAATAAAACTTAACTTTTAGTATAAATACAATAGGAATGTGTGCATTAAAAACACTCTTAGGTACCAAAACCCTATATATTGGTTCAATATTGACTAGTGGATAAAAAAGTCAGATTTATATACAAAAATTCACGAGAAAGCTAGTTCAGGCAATGTTGAATATATCTGATAAATGCTATGAGATCAAACAGAACTAGGAGGTCTTTATAAATAACCAACTAATAGTGCTGTTCAACATGTGCTGTATATCAGAGTAATATGTAGCGATTTGCTAGTTGAGCAAAGAAAAGCTGATAAAACGTTTGCAAACAGATAGTAAATGTGCCCTGGGTAACAATTGAGAGGATTCACTGGTGGTTTTGCAACATTTAATAAACAACCTAGTGTTTGTAAATAGTCAAACTGCTTGGTAACGTTTGACCTATTATTTATACAAGGTGTAGAGTATTGTGAGCATTTACACAGTATATCCCCATCAAGATAATAATAGAGAGTTACTGTTAGTGATATCTAATATGGCTGACATTTTGCCTGGAAGTCATAAATCTAATTATACTAAAAAGTGTGGATGAAATAACAGGTAACCTTTCTGTTCAATACAATCCCTTAGTGTATAGCACAGTAGGTAAAAACTGTTACTACCGTTCCACAATAGGATTAGGGTTGCGTAAGTGAACAGACAATAACTGAGATTGTAATGCTAGTTGAGAGCAAACACACTTATTACCTCAATATGGAAATAATTGTCATGGGTTAGAAACCCTCAGCAACATATGGCATTATATAACCAGTAGTAAGGTAACTTGTGGTATGTGATGAGCGTTTATATCGTGTAATGCCACTTAAAAATAACCTTATATAAAGTTACAAAAGTCCTCCTTATCCAGTAATAGGAGATTACATAGCAGAGAATCGAGAGAATAAAGAGCTTGAAAGTAAGCTTAATTTATGGTATAATACACTGAGCACTCCAACTAGTATGGATGCATAATTTTAAAGAGCGGTATCCTAAGGCAAAGTAAAATACAGGAGCTCCTAGGACTCCTCACCAATACCTTAATGTCCCTAACATGTTTTGTCTAGTCGGCTTTGTCAAAGGCGAACGCGCTGCTGGGTCATCGGCTTTTTATTGCGTGAATTTTTTTGGCCACACCCACAATTGCGTCGTCATTTTTGGACAGCCAATCCAGTGGATATCTCAGCCATCCTGGTTTATACAGCATAAAGCTCATTGCTGTAGAATAGACATATACTAAACTAAAGAATGGTTACAGAATTGCTTAATAAAGCAGGAAGTATCAACCATGTTTTAAAGCATTGGCAAGCTTGTTGTGAAAAAAGGGGATAATTTACGGAATACGTAACGGATGTAACAATACTGGCATGTCTTGTCTATTAGTAACTTCGTTAATGCACCATTACAATCTATTATAGGGAAAGTGAAAACATCAAGGCCTAGATTTGGAGTTCGGCGGTAGCCGTCAAAACCAGCGTTAGAGGCTCCTAACGCTGGTTTTGGCCGCCCGCTGGTATTTGGAGTCAGTGATTAAAGGGTCTAACGCTCACTTTTCAGCTGCGACTTTTCCATACCGCAGATCCCCCTACGCCATTTGCGTATCCTATCTTTTCAATGGGATCTTTCTAACGCTGGTATTTAGAGTCGTTTCTGAAGTGAGCGTTAGAGCTCTAACGACAAGATTCCAGCCGCCTGAAAATAGCAGGAGTTAAGAGCTTTCTGGCTAACGCCGGTTCATAAAGCTCTTAACTACTGTACCCTAAAGTACACTAACACCCATAAACTACCTATGTACCCCTAAACCGAGGCCCCCCCACATCGCCGACACTCGATTAAAATTTTTAACCCCTAATCTGCCGACCGCCACCTACGTTATATTTATGTACCCCTAATCTGCTGCCCCTAACCCCGCCGACCCCTGTATTATATTTATTAACCCCTAACCTGCCCCCCACAACATCGCCGCCAGCTACTTAAAATAATTAACCCCTAATCTTCCGACCGCAAAGCGCCGCCACCTACGTTATCCCTATGTACCCCTAATCTGCTACCCCTAACACCGCCGACCCCTATATTATATTTATTAACCCCTAATCTGCCCCCCACAACGTCGCCGACACCTGCCTACACTTATTAACTCCTAATCTGCCGAGCGGACCTGAGCGCTACTATAATAAAGTTATTAACCCCTAATCCGCCTCACTAACCCTATCATAAATAGTATTAACCCCTAATCTGCCCTCCCTAACATCGCCGACACCTACCTTCAATTATTAACCCCTAATCTTCCGATCGGAGCTCACCGCTATTCTAATAAATGGATTAACCCCTAAAGCTAAGTCTAACCCTAACACTAACACCCCCCTAAGTTAAATATAATTTACATCTAACGAAATAAATTAACTCTTATTAAATAAATGATTCCTATTTAAAGCTAAATACTTACCTGTAAAATAAATCCTAATATAGCTACAATATAAATTATAATTATATTATAGCTATTTTAGGATTAATATTTATTTTACAGGCAACTTTGTAATTATTTTAACCAGGTACAATAGCTATTAAATAGTTAAGAACTATTTAATAGTTACCTAGTTAAAATAATAACAAATTTACCTGTAAAATAAATCCTAACCTAAGATATAATTAAACCTAACACTACCCTATCAATAAAATAATTAAATAAACTACCTACAATTACCTACAATTAACCTAACACTACACTATCAATAAATTAATTAAACACAATTCCTACAAATAAATACAATTAAATAAACTAGCTAAAGTACAAAAAATAAAAAAGAACTAAGTTACAGAAAATAAAAAAATATTTACAAACATAAGAAAAATATTACAACAATTTTAAACTAATTACACCTACTCTAAGCCCCCTAATAAAATAACAAAGCCCCCCAAAATAAAAAATTCCCTACCCTATTCTAAATTAAAAAAGTTACAAGCTCTTTTACCTTACCAGCCCTGAACAGGGCCCTTTGCGGGGCTTGCCCCAAGAAGTTCAGCTCTTTTGCCTGTAAAAAAAAACATACAATACCCCCCCCCAACATTACAACCCACCACCCACATACCCCTAATCTAACCCAAACCCCCCTTAAATAAACCTAACACTAATCCCCTGAAGATCTTCCTACCTTGTCTTCACCATCCAGGTATCACCAATCCGTCCTGGCTCCAAGATCTTCATCCAACCCAAGCGGGGGTTGGCGATCCATAATCCGGTGCTGAAGAGGTCCAGAAGAGGCTCCAAAGTCTTCCTCCTATCCGGCAAGAAGAGGACATCCGGACCGGCAAACATCTTCTCCAAGCGGCATCTTCGATCTTCTTCCATCCGGAGCGAAGCGGCAGGATCCTGAAGACCTCCAGCGCGGAACATCCATCCGGACCGACGACTGAACGACGAATGACTGTTCCTTTAAGGGACGTCATCCAAGATGGCGTCCCTCGAATTCCGATTGGCTGATAGGATTCTATCAGCCAATCGGAATTAAGGTAGGAATTTTCTGATTGGCTGATGGAATCAGCCAATCAGAATCTAGTTCAATCCGATTGGCCGATCCAATCAGCCAATCAGATTGAGCTCGCATTCTATTGGCTGATCGGAACAGCCAATAGAATGCGAGCTCAATCTGATTGGCTGATTGGATCAGCCAATCGGATTGAACTTGATTCTGATTGGCTGATTCCATCAGCCAATCAGAAAATTCCTACCTTAATTCCGATTGGCTGATAGAATCCTATCAGCCAATCGGAATTCGAGGGACGCCATCTTGGATGACGTCCCTTAAAGGAACAGTCATTCGTCGTTCAGTCGTCGGTCCGGATGGATGTTCCGCGCTGGAGGTCTTCAGGATCCTGCCGCTTCGCTCCGGATGGAAGAAGATCGAAGATGCCGCTTGGAGAAGATGTTTGCCGGTCCGGATGTCCTCTTCTTGCCGGATAGGAGGAAGACTTTGGAGCCTCTTCTGGACCTCTTCAGCACCGGATTATGGATCGCCAACCCCCGCTTGGGTTGGATGAAGATCTTGGAGCCAGGACGGATCGGTGATACCTGGATGGTGAAGACAAGGTAGGAAGATCTTCAGGGGATTAGTGTTAGGTTTATTTAAGGGGGGTTTGGGTTAGATTAGGGGTATGTGGGTGGTGGGTTGTAATGTTGGGGGGGGGTATTGTATGTTTTTTTTTTACAGGCAAAAGAGCTGAACTTCTTGGGGCATGCCCCGCAAAGGGCCCTGTTCAGGGCTGGTAAGGTAAAAGAGCTTGTAACTTTTTTAATTTAGAATAGGGTAGGGAATTTTTTATTTTGGGGGGCTTTGTTATTTTATTAGGGGGCTTAGAGTAGGTGTAATTAGTTTAAAATTGTTGTAATATTTTTCTTATGTTTGTAAATATTTTTTTATTTTCTGTAACTTAGTTCTTTTTTATTTTTTGTACTTTAGCTAGTTTATTTAATTGTATTTATTTGTAGGAATTGTGTTTAATTAATTTATTGATAGTGTAGTGTTAGGTTAATTGTAGGTAATTGTAGGTAGTTTATTTAATTATTTTATTGATAGGGTAGTGTTAGGTTTAATTATATCTTAGGTTAGGATTTATTTTACAGGTAAATTTGTTATTATTTTAACTAGGTAACTATTAAATAGTTCTTAACTATTTAATAGCTATTGTACCTGGTTAAAATAATTACAAAGTTGCCTGTAAAATAAATATTAATCCTAAAATAGCTATAATATAATTATAATTTATATTGTAGCTATATTAGGGTTTATTTTACAGGTAAGTATTTAGCTTTAAATAGGAATCATTTATTTAATAAGAGTTAATTTATTTCGTTAGATAAAAATTATATTTAACTTAGGGGGGTGTTAGGGTTAGACTTAGCTTTAGGGGTTAATCCATTTATTAGAATAGCGGTGAGCTCCGATCGGAAGATTAGGGGTTAATAATTGAAGGTAGGTGTCGGCGATGTTAGGGAGGGCAGATTAGGGGTTAATACTATTTATGATAGGGTTAGTGAGGCGGATTAGGGGTTAATAACTTTATTATAGTAGCGCTCAGGTCCGCTCGGCAGATTAGGGGTTAATAAGTGTAGGCAGGTGTCGGCGACGTTGAGGGGGGCAGATTAGGGGTTAATAAATATAATATAGGGGTCGGCGATGTTAGGGCAGCAGATTAGGGGTACATAGGGATAACGTAGGTTGCGGCGGTTTACGGAGCGGCAGATTAGGGGTTAATAAGTGTAAGGTTAGGGGTGTTTAGACTCGGGGTACATGTTAGGGTGTTAGGTGCAGACGTAGGAAGTGTTTCCCCATAGGAAACAATGGGGCTGCGTTAGGAGCTGAACGCTGCTTTTTTGCAGGTGTTAGGTTTTTTTTCAGCTCAAACAGCCCCATTGTTTCCTATGGGAGAATCGTGCACGAGCACGTTTTTGAGGCCGGCCGCGTCCGTAAGCACCGCTGGTATCGAGAGTTGCATTTGCGGTAAAAATGCTCTACGCTCCTTTTTTGGAGCCTAACGCAGCATTTGATTAAACTCTCGATACCAGAGTTAAATTTATGGTGCGGCCAGAAAAAAGCCCGCGGAGCGTTAACAGCCCTTTTACCGCCGAACTCCAAATCTAGGCCCAAGTGTTTATGCATATGTGGATAAGTGACATTACTTTGTGTATAATAGTGAGCAATAAAGTGTAATAAACAACCATTGAAGATGGATTAGTATACAGATGACTATTGTATAGCTGGGGTACTATATTGAGTTTGTGATCGATAATTAAAAAAGTAAAATGAGTTTCTTAAAGGGCCATAATACCCAAATGTTTAAACACTTGAAAGGGATGCAGTATAGCTGTAAAAAGCTGACTAGAAAATATCACCTGAACATCTCTATGTAAAAAAGAAAGATATTTTACCTCAAAAGTTTCTCAGTAGCCACATCCCATTGTAAAGGACTTCTAAGCAGCATATCAGTATGTCTGTCCCAGGACAGCCGAAGGGTTGAGCCTCGTGCACTCTCATGTTATTTCCCTATTCAGTGTAAGGAAGTTTAAGTGAAATCTCATGAGATCACAATAAAAGAGTTCATGACCTCAGCACTGTTGATGCTGATTGGCTGCTGTTCATTTCTTCATTTTTTTTTTTTTTTTTATCTGCAGCTGGGCTGCAGCTGAGTATAACTTTTTACACAGAACTTACTCTGCTGAACTGAGGAAGTTGTGAGGTAAAATATCTTCCTTTTTTACATAGAGATGCTCAGGTGATATTTTCCTGTCAGCTTTTTACAGTTATACTGCATCAGTTTCAATTGATTTAGCATATGAGTATTATGTCCCTTTAAGTGAAGATTAAGGGGATTGTTGTGTGAAATAAAATAAGGGTGAAGAGTGTTAAAATTAAAAAAACGCAGTAGATTTATATCTAAATGAATCTAAAAATTTAAAGGGCCGAAATTTTGTTAACTAAAAATAGTAGGATGACACAAGGTGAACTTATTATAGTAGATTGACTGGCTTCTGCGTTATATTATTTAGAGCTTATTGATATACAGTTTTATACATAATATATACTGTATCAGTACTTTGTTGAATTAAATTAGTTTGCTCTCTGGAATTTAATACTCTGTTTTTTGGTTTATTAAAGGGGGTGTTTTTTCTTTGGAAAAGAGGGGGGGGGAGACTTTTTAAGAACCAATTTGAGTGTTATCAGTGGTAGTGTTACAATCTGTTTCAAATACCATGCTTTGGTGATGTTCTTGTTTCATTAAAGAAACAAGGTAAAGTTGTTCTGCTTGTTCATTTCTGATGTAGTAATAAAGCTTATAGGCATATCTTGTTTTGCTAAGGTAGGCTTGTTAGATTTATATTTATATTGGTTATTTTTATTTATACTTATGTTTTCATTGTGAATGGTATTGATTAATGATGCCCTATTGTATAATAGTGCTTTATTTCTAGCCTCCAGTAATAGATCTTTACTGTACCCCTTTTCCAAAAACTTTGTGTCTAAATGTCTGCTTCTTTTGAAAAGTCTGTTTGATGTGTACAGTTCAAATTAAAACAGAAAATATCAACAGCACCAAAGATACAGCCACACAAGCTCCTCCTCAAATGAGCAAGATCTCCCAACCAGATCTCAGTTTGTGAATAAAAAATAATGCTAAGAGGGAGCGCTACAACACCCCTGTAAGGGGATGTGTTGCTTAAGGTGGAGTCCAAAAGGTATATTATGGTATATACAATTTAATGCTAAAAAAATCACAATTTATCACAGATTAAAATACAATTATAATACTAAAAATCACAATGTATCACAGAATGAAATATAAAAGTATAGCAGTGTATCACAAATAATATAAGGTTATAACAGTGTATCACAAATAAAATATAAAAAGTATAAAAAGTAAAGCCCTTATAGGAAGCCTATATGTCATGTCTCAATACATGGCAACCTGCTGGCTTAGTGTAACTTAAGTCCAAAGAAAAAATGGAGCCCCAAGATGGGTGTGGGATATCCAATAAGTCCAGGAGTAACCAAAAAGATGTCCAAAAGGTGTCCAATAAAAAAGTGTCCAAAAGATTGAGCTCAAAGTGTGACCATATGACGTGTAAGTAAATCCGTGTTGAGTATTGTGCAAAAAATATGTGAAAAATGCAAATATATAAAAAATATATATATAGTAAAATATATGTGGCCAAAGGTGAAAAACAGGTGTACACCTAAAACAAAAAAACTAAAAAGATGGTCACTGAGGATGTCCCCTCAGACTGGTGATAAGTGGATTATCTGTATATAGATCCTTATATGTAGATCCTTATATATCCCAGTGTGGATAGTGTCTCAAAAGGTGAGGTATGTTTTGAATAATGTGGATCCTTATATATCCCAATGTGAATGGTGTCTCAAAAGGTGAGGGATATTTTGAATAATGTGGTCTGGCTGTGTTAGCCTCTAGTAGTGTTCCTCTTCCAGGTGAAGTTTTGCAGTATAGAATAACATCAATGTCCTATAAAAAAATAAATAGAAATAGTGCAATATTGCTTCTATATTTGGAAAAAGAAGGTATTGGACTTACCAAATAAACCTGAGCCGTGATACCAGTATAAATCTATGCGTTTCGGTCCCCAAGGACCTTTCTCAAGACTGGACCTTGAGAAAGGCCCTATTTTGAGGGCAGAAACGCGTTGACTTATTGGTAAGCATTATTTTAATATCTAACCCATTTTTTATATTGGATACACTATGTTGTGAACTTCTTTTTACAGGGACATTACTAGGACACCATAGGAGCAGCTGACAGTTATTAGGACTCAACTGGCAACTTCATCTACCTAAGACCCAGGATTTTCATTGTGATTTGGATATGTTCTAGTGACTAATCTTTTGGAGGAACACTTTTTTTTTTCCTTTTTTCACTTTTTATCACCATTTTGTTTTTTTCAAAAAAAATGTGTTCCTTACTAACATTTGTTGATCAACACAAATTTTTTTTTATTTGTTTTTATTGTTTATTTTTGCATTTACTGTATTATTAGTGAGTTTTATTTGTGAATACCACTGCACTCACCTACACTTGCCACTATTTTCACACAATTTATTATATATATATTTTTTGGTTTTTCAAAATATTTTTCTGCACTGCAGTGCACAGACATCTATTTACACACCTCAACATATTAATTGCATTTTTTCATTTATATAACATCCACATTGTTTGCTTTGCTACTACTTTATCATATCAGCTTACACTCTCTATCTGGTGTATTGCATAAACTGATCACTTGTTACTACCTCAGTCCTAGGGACTACTCCAGTATTTGTCAACATTCACATCTCATCATCTTTTGACCTTTGAGCAGCTCCTGTGAGCTATTTTTTGGAATTTTTATGTATAGCTATCTATTGCTATTGTTTTTAAGTATTGTTTATTAAATATTTTCTTTTATCTCTCTGTGATTATATTTATCCCTTGGCCTCTTGTTGGCGCTGTATCCACTCCTCTATTATCTGTGCATATCTCTTTGGGGGTTGGTTAGGCCCTCTGTTTGGATACAGCTTGGGGATTGCCTTAGCGCTTGGACACTACCCTTTTATTTATAATACAATGTATTTAATAATTATCCTTTAAAAATATCAACCCTCAATCAATATGCATCTACTAGAAACCATTAAATTAATATAAATATCTGAATTCTTTTTATTAGTTAATATCTATGAGCATATTGGAATATATTTGTAATACCAGAATATGACACAATATTATATATGTTTAAAAAGACTATTAAGATATGCTATACTTCTTACAAAACTCATAAAAGTTTACCTTTAAAACCAGCCTTATTTACAAATAGCCTTTCATTCAATTAACACAATGGGATTCTAAGTAAAATACTCAGCCATTTACCCATGCTTTACTCTAACACAATTCTAATTTAAAACATCAGAAATTGTATATATTATTTATGCAAAAACCCAATTCTGACTTATAATTATATATTTGCACAGATAAACAATTTAAAATTTAGGATTAGTTTAACAATACACAGGCGATGAAATGCAAGCTTAAAATCCAAACTGCTCTTTAAATTTATTTGCTACAGTAATCTCTTAATACATTACCAAGATGATCACCAATCGATATCCAATATCTTTCAGCAGGTTTTAATCTCACCTCAGAAAAACCAATAAGTATATATTGCAATCAATGAGAAAAGGTAGATTAGCTTTGCCAAAGTAAAAATTGGTATCTCACACCCAGCACACCAGTTATATCAGTTCAGCGCCATCTGTCCTCTTTCTCTCTCTTGCAATACTTATATAAGCTTTCAATCACTGGTGAGGTTGGAAACGCCCAAATGGAAACCTTGTCTCAGATTGGCCCTTTGAAATTTCATTTTTAAACAGCCAAAAAGCCTTCTGTCTGTAGTTCTCGCATCGCAGCACCGGGGGGCAGCATGACAATACACACAGATTCATTTGAACATTTCTAACAGTGAAAGAAAATATTTCTTTAAAATATGTAATAACTGCCATAATTTCTTGTATTAATCTCTCACAATATTAATTATAGATGGAGCAGCATCATATCAATTTTCTGATTATTTTGAAATATCATGTGCCTTTAGCATTATACTATATTTAAGCAAATCAATACTGCTAATTATTTTGAAATTAATGGCATTTATACATCTGTTATACATGCATTTACACAAATACAGCCTGTTCTATATCTCCAACAAGTTCTGCCTGCATGAATTTTCCCATGGTCCACCTGAAATAAAAACAGCGTCATTAATCTTTTCTTTTTAGGTCCACAAATATCAATTTATATTCTTTAAAGACACAGAGGCTAAGACATTTTATGCTTTCAATATATATATATATATATATATATATATATATATATATATATATATATATATATATACACACACATTCATTTCTATGCAGTGTTCAAAACCATACAAAAATCCAGCAGATCACACACTGTCATATATTCATTCATCCAGATATCTCATTAACTCAGTTGCTCTTATAATTTTCATTAGATTTCTGGAAAACTGAGAGAATAAAAAAAATATGTTTTTATTTTTGAGTCCATGGTTCAGTGCTCGCTTACCCCCCCCCCCCCCGACGTAGTGTCTGCATTACATGTATCTAAATGTCAGAGTCACACAGCAGGGGTTATTTGCATTTGAAACATAAAGGGTTACTTTCCCACAGAATATCTCACCTAAGTCAGACTCTTAGGCAACATTTGTGAGGGGTAAGAGATTTTATCTCACATTTCCAGGCAGTCACACATATGGTCTCCTGAAATGGGTATTAAATTTTAATTAAACCAAATGCTCTATTGTCCTCACTTGTGTGTTTAGAATAACTTTACATGCTGAGTGGGGGAGAACTAAACATGATTGAAGTCAGTTTTTCTGAATGAAATGAATAATTTTCTACTGACCAGTCAGATATCTGATTAAATATATATATTTATTAACCTTAAAATATATGATTAAAATATATATATTTATTAACCTTACATATACCTTGACAACAAGGACCTTTCCATAAAATGATAATGTAATTGATAGTAATGAATTATATTCCCCATATAAAGATGATCATTCTATATATATGCTTTTTCAAAATTATGCATACATAAATTAGCATAGGATGGGGCGAATGTTGTCCCCATTGCAGTGCCTTGGGTTTGAAGATAAAAATTTATCCTCGAACACAAAATAATTGTGTTTGAGTATGAATCTAGTGCTTTCACTTAAAAAAATTAATATGTTCCTGTGGAATAGACCATCCTTGCAATTCATTTTTAACAGACTCTACTCCAGCAATATGAGGAATACTGGTGTAGAGTGCAGAGACATCGAACGTGACCCACCAATAGTCATTTCCCCACTCTATCCCTTCAAAATGTTTAATTACGTGAGAAGTATCTTTGAGATAGGATTTAGTTTTGGTTACTATGGGCTGTAAATAGAAATCAATGTATTGGGAAAGGTTATCACATAAGGACCCCATACCCGAGACAATAGGTCTGCCTGGTGGGTTAATAGGGTCCTTATGGATTTTGGGGAGGTGGTAAAAAATAGAAATATTAGCATTTTGTTCATATAGGAATAAAAATTCATCACTATTCAGTACATCTTCATTCTTAGCTTTAATGAGGAGTTGGTGCAACTGTTTAGTAAAATTAAACGTTTCGATCTCTATCTACAATTTTATATGTATTAGAATCACTAAGTAAATTCAAGGCTTCTTTTAAATAGTCTGTCCTAGATTGTAAAATGTTTCCACCGCCTTTATCGGCTGACCTGATGATTATATCTCTATTGTCAGATAATTTTTTAAGAGATAATCTTTCAGGCTTACTAAGGTTATCATTATATTTATTCAATGCACAGCTTTTGGCAAAAATACTGATTCAGATCTTTTAATACAAGTTTGTAAAATATAGGGATATGTTCATCTTGTGATCATACCAGATAAAAATTGGACTTTTTCTTAAAGTGAGAATGAGAAATTTCGGGTTCAGTATCATAAGTTGATAGGTCCATTAAATCAGATTCACATATCTTGATATTATTATGATCTATAGGGCTATTTTCCCTTAATAGATTTTTTAAAATTTTAAGTGTATCCAAATCATTATATTCAATGTGTTCTGGATTATACGGTTTTCTAAACTCAGAATTTTTAAGATAATATCGCTTTAATGTAAGTTTTATGAAATATTTATGGACATCCAGATAGGCTTCAAATGTATTAGGTATTTTGAGCATAATTCAATCCCTTGCTCAATAACTTAATGTCAGAATTTTCCAAAGGGATACCTGCCAAATTAAAAATATCAAAGAAAAAACCCCTATTAAGAGAATAGGGAAAAGTATGCTCTTTCTACACATAAAGTATATATTTTTCCACTTAAAATTTAACATTTACTAGTTGTAGTTAAAAAAGCAGCAGAAATAGAAGTTGTATCTAGCGTGCCAGAAAAATTGTTAAAAACACAACTCTGTAACTGTGACTTGTATAAAGTACTTCAATGTTGCTGATTTTTGGTTGTCTATCACATATGTGGAGGAGGGGAAAAATCAACGATATTAGGTAAATATAAGAGCCTCTATTTAGGAAATGTGTCCTGTATTGCCCTATATTAGGGTAGATAAACCACCTTTTTTTTACACTAAATATGCTATATATCCCTTCCCCATCCTTCCCACAATATGCCCCAAATGTTACAACAAATGTTACAACAACAAATAAAAATATCAATTAGTAGATAGTCTGAAATTAACAGAGTGCAGTTAAAATAAACACAAAGCCCCTAACGCGGTCGCATTTCACTTATACACTTCCTCTGAATAATAAAATGTCCATGTGCGGGGGGGCATGTCCAACCACCGACCAAGATGGCTGCTGTTAGATAGTGCTCCACCTTGTAGTTGCTATAAACGGCTGTTTATTATTACTGAGTTTTATAAATAATAATAGTGAGATACTGTAATAGTAAGACACATATTAGATCCCCAACACAATTATACCTAATAAACAAAAGGAAAAAGGGGTTTTTCCTTTTTTGACTAATTAATAGGGTGGGGGGTGCTCAATATCCTAGATAAACATAGAAAAAATGTAGAGAAAAATATGGATATAACAGAGCACTCAAATAGTACTAATAGTAAATAGTTCTGTATGATGAGTTTGCAGGATTGGTTGTAATATATAAAACGTAACTTTTAATATATATTGAAATTAAAATAAATTGTGACAAACATTCACACAAATAAGTGTATATAAAAGCATTTAAAATAAATGATAAATGCTGAGATGCCGGTTTCTGACTATCTATTGTGTGTTAAGTGGGTAGGTCTGGCAAGGAAGCACTATAATATGCTCACGGATTGCACGATTGCTAGTCTAAAAAGAGGATTGACCTCACACAAAATTAACTGACTGGTGCAATACTGGAGCAGTGCTGTCTCTGTCAGAATCCCACACTATTGAATATACTCAAATTAAGTTAAATGCAAGCTCATACAATTGTACTGGTTTGTAATGAGCCAGGACATAAATCGATGTCCAGAAATGATTACCAACGAAATAGCTTGTAAGTAAATGTCTCAAAGAATTAAGGGTTTAACACACTAACTAATAAATTCTCAGCATTTATCAGAGCGCCTGATGCGCATTTCGCCACGTCCGTGGCTTTCTCAAAGGCTAACCCGTCCTGCCTCATGCTCAGGGTTTAAGTATTACTTGGAGCCAATCATAGGTGAGTATTCATACACACCCCTAAGTGCTGGCCAATCACCTTAAGTCTGTCCTATTGGTCGATCGTATATCACATGACTTTGTAATAACAAAGAGGCGTGACTCCTCATGCCGGTGTCAACATGAATGAATGTAAACACTCAGGCGCATTTAATCAGAGGAATATTAGTGTTGCATTGTTAATAATGAATTGTATATATTCTCCAGTATGGTTAGATAAGCGTCTAGCACGTCTGTACCCCCGCCATCAATATTTGCATTACTATTCTCTGTTATCATGATTATTTATATAATCAGACTTATAGGGTCATATGATCAATTGTGTAGTTGGGTCTACTATGGAGTTATGGACAGCGAGTCGTCCCATCCTAACTTAAAGGAAAATATATATACCCCAATGACAATTCCTCAGAGTATGTCCACAGTTGATAATTTATCTGTCATACATATTTCACTGGATTTTCATTAGAATAACACGCATTAATAAAAACAAAACACTTGTTCTATTACGCTCAAAAAGGTACTATAAAGAAGACGTTCCTTAATACATAGTTGTTCTAAGAATATTTTAAACTACACTTGTCTGAGTAAAGGCTTGTCATTATAGCAAACTGGCTAAATTAACATCTGTACCACGCTCAATATATATCTCTAGGTACCAGTAATAAGTACAGTTTATGTGGTGTGTTATATGAGTTACGAATCATGCATATCTCCATAATTTAAAACATATCACTTGTGGATTAGTGTATCAGCCACAGTAATATATATATTAAGCATCTGAATGCCAAACATAATTTGAAGTTTTATAACACAAGGAACTGCCTTAATACTGGTTATATTAGATTGTATATTTAATAATGTCTCTGTATAGTAATGTGTATTCCGGAAGCCATCTTAAAAAGAGTAGGCTAATATTTGAATTTTGGAGTTTTTGTTTCATGCTCTATCATTTGTTACTATAATAAACACATAGTTGCATTTATGGCTTCATGTCTTTATTAGTTCATTTGCCATTAGTATGTGTGTCAGTATTATTAAATCCATGAAAATGATAGTATTAGACAGATTATCAGACAGATAACTATTGTTTGCAACATATGTTGATATATTTCTACAGATTCACAAGAAGGAATTATATCCATCCTGTTCGTTGAGACCTAGCGGTGCTAGAGTGTCCAGCCAAAATATCCAGCGGCACTCCGCTTGGAGTAGCATGCTTTCCACATTTCCTGCTCTAATACCAGGTTTGATTACTTGCAGTACTGATACTTTTAATTCAGGTTTGGTGCCATGATTCTTTAGGTAATTCTTGGCAACAGGCGTTAGATTCTTTCCTTTCTCTTGATCTTTCAGACAGTTCTTTATACTGCTTATATGTTCACCCAGTCGCGTACGTAGCTCTCTTGTGGTTATTCCGATGTACCTTTTGCCACATTTACATAATAGGCAATATATTACATTTTTAGTTTTACAATTGGGAAAGCTAAGCATCCTTTTCTTGCTTCCTGTTCTAGTCACATATTCTCTCTCATTCGAAATATTTATTATGTTGACAAAAACTACATGTACCGCATGCATATGTACCACATATATATTTGTTCGTTCTTCTCTTGGTAAAGTGGCTCTTAACCAACATATTGCCTATTGTCGGAGCTCTTCTCCAGCTTGTCTTTATTCTCTCACCTACAAATGGTGATAGATCTTTGTCAGATTTGAGAATTCCACTGTGTTTGTTCAAAATATTTGTAATTTTATTATGGTTATTATTATATGTAGTAACAAATCTGACTTCCTTTTCTGCAGATTGTAGTTTCTTTTTAGGGATTAGTAATGATTCCCTGGGTGTTCTCTTTGCTCTCTGATAGGCTTTGCGTATTATCCTGCGACTGTATCCTCTATTCTTTAGCCGTGTCTTAAGTTCTCTGGCTCTCTCGTTAAATACTTTGAAGTCCGTACAGTTTCTCTTTATCCTAAGGAATTCCCCCGTAGGGATTGCATTTTTAGTTCCTCTGGTATGGCAACTGTTATATTGTAGTATTGAGTTGGTTGCAGTTTCCTTCCTAAATAGGTCAGTTTTGATATGGTCATTCTCATCCCTGTAGATGGTAATATCCAAAAACTCCACTTTGTTACTATTCACACAGTATGTCAGTTTCAAGTTGATATCATTATGATTCAGAATCACAATGAATTCTTTGAATATCTCTACACTGCCTGTCCATATTATGAAGAGATCGTCTATGTACCGGCACCACATATTAATATGTTCAGTATATTTTGACATATTTTCATTAAAAACAAATTCACTATCCCACCACCCTAGGTAAATATTCGCATATGTAGGGGCGCAAGATGACCCCATAGCGGTGCCTTGAATTTGTAAATAAAAGTTGTCATTAAAAACAAAGTAATTATGTGTCAGTACAAATTGCAATAGTTTGATCACAAACTTAATTCTCTCAGATCTATCATTGGATTGCATGCTTAGGAAGAATTCAACAGCTCTTAGTCCATATTCATGTTTTATTGAGGTATAGAGCGATTCTACGTCGCAGGTGATCAGAAAGGAATCTTTGTCTAGTGTTAAGTCATTTATTTTGCTCAGGACATCCATAGTATCACGGGTATAGGATGGTAAAGCCCATACTATCTCCCTCAAGTATAGATCCAAAAATTTACTCCCTTGTTCACATAGACTATTTATGCTGGAGACAATAGGTCTCCCAGGCGGCATATCTTTGTTTTTGTGAATTTTGGGCAAAAAGTAGATAGTGGCAATCCTTGGGTTCTTAACTTGTAAGAACGACCATTCCTTAGGGCTGATTAGATCATCTGCTTTTGCTTCATTGATCAGTTTTAGATAATCATTCAGAAATTGCGACGTGGGATTTGAAAATAAATGTTTATAACATTTACGATCTTTCAATTGTCTATTTGCTTCCGCAATATATTTTTCTTTCTCCCAAATCACAATATTCCCTCCTTTGTCCGATGGTTTGATGATCACATCATCCCACGAACTGATTTCTTTCAGTGCTTCCTCTTCTTTTTTTGTGATGTTTCTTATTTTTGTATCTGGTAATTCAAGAAAATCATGTATTACCATTCTCAGAAAGACCTCAATTTGTGGTACCTTCGAGGTTGGTGGCATATAGGTGGATTTGAGTCTGATCTGTTTATCAAGAAACTTATCATTTACACCTATTTCAGGTTCTTCGTTTTCGTTTAGTAGTTCAATCAAAGTGTCTAGTGTTTGGAGATCGGTAGTTGTACTGTCCTCATGGGTACTATACATTTTCTTTAGTATCAATTTCCTACAGAAAAGATGTAGATCCTTTATTAAATCAAATTTGTTTAATGGAGGGGAGGGTGAGAATGACAGGCCTCTGGATAGAACATGATTTTGTGTTTCTGTAATTACTCTTTGTGTGAGGTTTATAACTTGTAATTTGTCACTATCCTCATTTACCATTTTGGGCCCTTCCCCCAGTCCTCCATTCTCCTGTACCCACTGTCGGTTCTGTACCCCCACCTCGCTCGGTCTCGTAGGGTTCTGTTTTCCTTTCCCCCTTCTTGTTGGTCTCTCGTATCTTTGTCTAGGTGGGTTGTATCTCTCCCTAAAAAACTACTTGTACTTGGTCTGTTGGTATTACTCTCTGAGTCACTATCCTCTACCGCCGAGGACTCACAATCTGACTGATGTGTAGTCTTGGGTGGTGGTAGACTATTAGGTGGTCTTCGTCTGGGTTGCTTATCATCCCATGTAAATATTCTTCCCTTTTCGAAGTCTTTAATGTCTCTCTTCATTTTAGAGCACTTGGTCTGTATTATCTCTTTTTCTCTCTTATCTAGTTCCTCTCTCATCTCTTTGTATAGTTGTTTGAACTTATCTAGTGTTTCAAATTTTTGTAACTTTATATTATATTCAGTGATTTCTTTATCTAACTAAGATATGACTTCTGTTTCATAGTCTGATAAGATTGCAACCAGTATTTCGGAGCAGTTAATTAGTGCCTGCTCCCATCTGTCTTTATAAGTATCAATATGAAAAGAGAAGGTAGGAAATAAGCGTACTCTAAGGCCTCTGGGGATGATATGTTTAGCCAGGTATTTATCATACGCGCTCTTATTCCAAAAAGAGCGCGTATGTTTTCTAATTAAATAGTTCAAAGATTTCAGACCATCTTCCCAATTATCTATTGTAGTATCCAAAGTAGTTTCTGTGTCACAGGCCAGTGCAAAGGTTTTATCTATATCCCTTATTCTCTGGTCCTGTCTGTTTTTAAAGTCTTGTGACAGACTGTGCGTCATTTTTGTATATTTATGTAGGTGATTTGGCCAGTCAAATACCTCCCTGGGTAAGTACTTTGTTCAACTAAGTTGAATAGATATATAGATATATATATATATAGATATATATATATATATTGAGCATGGTACGGATGTTAATTTAGCCAGTTTGCTATAATGACAAGCCTTTACTCAGACAAGTGTAGTTTAAAATAATCTTAGAACAACTATGTATTAAGGAACGTCTTCTTTATAGTACCTTTTTGAGCGTAATAGAACAAGTGTTTTGTTTTTATTAATGCGTGTTATTCTAATGAAAATCCAGTGAAATATGTATGACAGATAAATTATCAACTGTGGACATACTCTGAGGAATTGTCATTGGGGTATATATATTTTCCTTTAAGTTAGGATGGGACGACTCGCTGTCCATAACTCCATAGTAGACCCAACTACACAATTGATCATATGACCCTATAAGTCTGATTATATAAATAATCATGATAACAGAGAATAGTAATGCAAATATTGATGGCGGGGGTACAGACGTGCTAGACGCTTATCTAACCATACTGGAGAATATATACAATTCATTATTAACAACGCAACACTAATATTCCTCTGATTAAATGCGCCTGAGTGTTTACATTCATTCATGTTGACACCGGCGTGAGGAGTCACGCCTCTTTGTTATTACAAAGTCATGTGATATACGATCGACCAATAGGACAGACTTAAGGTGATTGGCCAGCACTTAGGGGTGTGTATGAATACTCACCTATGATTGGCTCCAAGTAATACTTAAACCCTGAGCATGAGGCAGGACGGGTTAGCCTTTGAGAAAGCCACGGACGTGGCGAAATGCGCATCAGGTGCTCTGATAAATGCTGAGAATTTATTAGTTAGTGTGTTAAACCCTTAATTCTTTGAGACATTTACTTACAAGCTATTTCGTTGGCAATCATTTCTGGACATCGATTTATGTCCAGGCTCATTACAAACCAGTACAATTGTATGAGCTTGCATTTAACTTAATTTGAGTATATTCAATAGTGTGGGATTCTGACAGAGACAGCACTGCTCCAGTATTGCACCAGTCAGTTAATTTTGTGTGAGGTCAATCCTCTTTTTAGACTAGCAATCGTTCAATCCGTGAGCATATTATAGTGCTTCCTTACCAGACCTACCCACTTAACACACAATAGATAGTCAGAAACCGGCATCTCAGCATTTATCATTTATTTTAAATGCTTTTATAGACACTTATTTGTGTGAATGTTTGTCACAATTTATTTTAATTTCAATATATATTAAAAGTTACGTTTTATATATTACAACCAATCCTGCAAACTCATCATACAGAACTATTTACTATTAGTACTATTTGAGTGCTCTGTTATATCCATATTTTTCTCTACATTTGTTCTATTATTATTACTGAGACCTGCAGATCTGGCTCTTTTTGGGAGATCTGAGCCCAGCACAACTCAAGGATCAGATTAATCTATCTCTATCAGACCACCGAGAACAAGCAGTCCTGAATAGGGAAGGTACGTCATAGAGGCTCTGTGGAGCGGCCTATACCTTTTCCTACCCCTCTACACCATTCTGACAAGTCAGACTAGCCAGCCGGTTGTGCTGAAGTAAATCCCTTTCTTGAAACCAGTTAGTTTTGCAGCACTTTATACTTTAGAGTGGAACATAATAGAACGTCATACGATAATGGAGGACATACTGAATGTTTTGGGACAAATTCTGACGGACTTTGAAACTAGCTTCTGCGCCATGCTACAGGAGCCATTTATACTGCAGCTGCCTAGCAATAGTGATGTGGAACCTGGATTAGAAACCCATGCTCCCGATACCAGCCTCCAGCATAGTCAGGCCATACCATTGCAAAGTGAAGAGATGCAGTTATCCCCTGACGAGGCCTCTGTCTTATACACAATGCGGGAGATACTCGAGAACATTGGGACCTTATGCAACAAGAAGGAGTGGAATATTGGCTGAGCGCAGTTTGGGCGGACACGGAGATCCTGCCTGTCGCTGCTGCACTCATAACACTGAGGGAGAACTGTATTTTGAAGCGTGGCCATGCTGTTCTAACAGGAACAGGGGGGCTGTCGGCATTTTAACCCAGATTAATTGGGATAGAAGAAGACTCCCGGTTACCTATCTTTGCCTACCACATGCTGTATGGTATGATCTGTGAAGCAGCTCCCCCAGGTGACATTTTGAGACTGGCTTTGAGATGCGGTGCGAAAGCTAGCCATCAGCTGAGACTTTGGAGATCCGGAGTTGGGTGATTCACCTAGGTTGTAATATTGGCTGATGCAGGGCTCCACATTTCTATATGACTCTCTCTGCGACGCAACTCGCAGCAATTTATGTTTTGCCATGGACAGCCTGTATCAATCTTTAGTCACAACACATTTAGTTTAAGATTATGGGATTGTTATTGCCATGTTATATACTGTTGTCCATTGTCATCATTTTATTTCACTGTTTTCAGTCATAATTGTTATAGATATCTATGGTAGTGATAGGTATTACTTAGATACCGCATTTATTTACACATTCTACCTGCTCACCACTGGGTTAGACTATCAAGGGGTTAAGCTATATAATAATGAGTGTCAGTTTTACTTTGTACTTTAGCTCTCCTTGCTATGAGAACCTAGGATATATGCACTTCAGTATGTTCTTATACTACACCACATGAGTACAATACTGGGGCATATTACTTTGTTCCACTCCCCCTTATTGTTTTGTGATATATAGTTAGTAGGGGTGTTATATCTTATATAATCGGACATACAGTGCTACATATAAGTTTTATGTTTGTACTGCTAGGCGCCTCCCCCACCATAGAGCTTGCTAAATAAGCATGGGGGCACAGACCCCACTTGTAATCCCTAATTGTATTTAGGTGCATTTATTTCTAGAGGAAACAGATATATTCCCCTTCCCCCTTATGACCAGCTACAACGTTGGTATTACTAAATATAAACTACACATGAGTGCTTTATTACAGTTATTGCTGATAAATCTTTTTCTAATACTTATGTACAACTATAGTCTGAGGACCCAAAAGGGGCCCTATAGGTTATACATTTTAAAAATCTGAGGGCAGTTTTTATGTTTATTGACCACACAGGAAGCAATGTAACTATAGAATTCCTTTTGATTGTTAGTTTTACAGCACTTAATGTTTTTGAACGGTAAGATCTCATTTCTGGTTTTAAATAAGGCTTGTCATGTTTATTACTTTTGGCAGTGATTTATACTATTGATAATTGCCCTTACGGAGTGGGGGCCTTTGTTTGTGGTCATTTTGGTTTGTATTATTATTTTATTTACCTCAATAAAAAAAAAAAAAAATGTCCATGTGCCAAAATTTATATTGGGGAGACCACCCAAAGTATGCGGAATAGATTAAATCAGCATAAATCCAATATTAGAAAAAAAGATGAAAAAGCCCCTGTAGCGTGTCATTTTGTGGAATATGGCCATCAAATCAGCCAACTTAGATGGCAAATTATAGATCAATTTGATGTACCTAGAGGTGGGGGTAGTAGAGAGTGGCTTCAATAAAAGACTTTTTATCATGACATATGGTGTTGTGCAATATTGATTTGCTATATGGTGGGCTGGAGGTCACCAGCTTGTCCACTGTGCACCATACCCACAGATGATATTACCCTATTGCCGGTCTCATTTTGAATTGTTTGATTTATACCAGCGACTTCAGACTCGTTGCAACTGGGTAAGGTAAAGTACAACCCTTTTTTTGATATGGAGAAGCAGCAAAAAACAGACGGCACGAAAGTGTTTATGTACCATTCCAACTCATGACTATGAGAAAAAATATGAAAATTTAAAGTGTAAGAACACGGCATGGGATTTACACATTGCAACCCTTTCCGAATATCATAGGGTTAAAAGAATCCCTAGAGGATTAATGATGAGTACCCGCCCCACACTGTTACGTGACAATGAGGAATACTGTGGGAAATTTGAAGCTATTTTAAATAAATGTAGCTACGATCTAATCACGCTTACAGTAGAATACCTGTTAAAAGATGTCAAACAGCAAAGGACATTGAATCCTGTAGAAACAAACTGGTTAAATTATTGACCACTGAAGCTCTGGATGATTTCCTTAAAAAGATAGATGTAAAGACCGTAGATCTGAAAAAGGAGATTCAAGAAGTTCGTCCGGGATGCGGATGATTATATAAAAGGCAGAATATATAAGTGGAGATCAGGATATTATGATACACAGAGAGGATTCTCTACAGCATCACAAAGACGTCAGGGCCGTTCGGTCAATCAGCATCAGAAACGTAAAGAAGGGGGCGGTAATACATTGGAACCATCCTCTGGAACCTCATCACCTTTTTTATCCAGCGGCGACAAAGAAAACATTGAGGCGGAAGGAAACATCGGAAGAGACCAATCCAAATGGATGAAGACATGGGGCCAAGGCAATCGGAAGCCCCGCAAACAGTGATAAATATACCTAATAGCACTCTTGAGAACAGTGAGTATGAACTATTAGAGAAAGGATTATCCTTTTGCTCATATAAAGACCTGGACTTCTTTGAATTACAAAAAGGACCTTTTTAAATTCTTTAGGAACATAAAGTTAAGGTTACTTTTTGATAATAAAAATGTTGTCGGGAAGGATAAATATATAAATAAAACTTGCAGGAATAACCCCATCACCCCAAAAATGTACAATCTGTATAAAAAAGTGCCTTTACTCCAAATATACAAAACAGCAGTTTAGATACATTCACAAAATTGGTTATGTCTGACATTAATATGTTACAAGCTAAGGTTACAGACATTAAATATAGAAAAATGTTTTAATTTATCTAATGATGAATTGAGAGCCATGAAAACCATTAAAGAAAATTTTTTTATCATTAAGAGAGGCGATAAGGGTGGGGCCACAGTTGTTCTAGATAAGGAATACTATGTACAGGAAATTTGCACTCAATTAAGAGATACTAACACCTATCAAAAATTGGATGCTAAACCCATCTTTAAAATTCAAAGAGATATTAAAAGAGTAATCAGTATAGCCATTATATCAGGGGTTATTGATAAAAAATGGGTGAATATTTATATAAAGAACATCCCAGAATGCCCATTTTCTACACTGTACCAAAGGTACACAAGAATTAATAAAGCCCTCCGGGGCCTCGAATAGTATCTAATGTTGAATCAGCTTTTACTAATATAGCTGTATTTTTAGATAGGGTGTTACAACCCTATGTGGAAAGAATGACTTAATTTATAAAAGACACAGGAGATTTTATTAATAAACTTTCAGCATTAGATTTAGACAGCACAAAATGTATATTATATACCCTTGATGTAAAGAGTCTTTATACCTCTATCAAACATGAGAGTGATATAAGCATAGTTTGTCAACAGCTAGTATCATCAGGCCAATATAATCAACAACAAATAGATTTTTTTGAAGAATTATTGAGAATTGTGTTATACTACAATTATTTCCTCTTTATGAATTCCTGGTACATGCAAAGAAAGGGTGCAGCCATGGGGTCTGCCCCATCATATGCCAATCTTTACATGAATTGTTTTGAAGACAAATTTGTATATGGTAATCATCTTTTTTTAAAATATGGCGCCACCTGGTGGCTATTTATAGACAATGTATTTGGCATATGGTGTGGCAACGAGGACTCCCTTTTAAAATTTGTGGAAGAAATTAATCATGAGGTTAATGGCCTCGAATTTACTTTGGCTTTCAGTGAAGAAAGAATGTTTTTTCTTGATACTGTAGTATACAAGAAGGGGCATGATTTAAATACTGATATACAACGTAAGGAAACGGATCGTAATACCCTTCTTAGATACGACAGTTTACATAATAAAAGATTAAAGGGCTCACTTCCAAGGAGTCAACTAATCAGGGTTGATAGAATAGTCAGTGAAGAAGAAACAAAACAAATGAGATTGATGGAAATGGGGGAGAAGTTCCTGGAAAGAAGATACCCGGTAGGGTTAATTAACAAAAACCCCCCACAATATATGCATTAAAAGGGGTAGAAATGTGGCCAAACAGGCTAATAATGAAAAATTAATATTTGTATCCCAGTACAGTGATCATAGCGAGAAAATATCTTGTATCATTAGAAGACATTGGCATATAATCCAGGATTGCAATAAAGAGGTAAAGATACTACAAAATAAACCCATTATGGCCCACAGGCGAGTAAAAAATCTTAATGACATCCTAGTTCAGTCTGATTTAGCACCTAAGTATAGTAAAAGGGAGAGATACATCACTGAAAAAAATATTGTTTGTTATCCTTGCCTAGGATGTGGTAATTGCCATTCGGTAATAAAGGGCAAATAATTTTTCACCCCAGGAGTGGCCATAAATTTAAATTAAAATCTTATTTCACGTGTGAATCCACATTTGTGGTTTATATAATAAAATGTCCATGTGCCAAAATTTATATTGGGGAGACCACCCAAAGTATGAGGAATAGATTAAATCAGCATAAATCCAATATTAGAAAAAAAGATGAAAAAAGCCCCTGTAGCGTGTCATTTTGTGGAATATGGCCATCAAATCAGCCAACTTAGATGGCAAATTATAGATCAAGTTGATGTACCTAGAGGTGGGGGTAGTAGAGAGCGTCTTCTAAAGCAAAGAGAGGCCTTCTGGATCCATAAATTGGATACCATGTACCCAAAGGGGTTAAATAGAGAATTGGATCTATCCGTTTTCTTCTAGAATCATCTACTAAGCCTAAGCATATCCTGTTAAATATGGGTTTCCATGTTGTTAATATAGGTAATATATTTAAGGTTATATATGAACAGATTTTTTGATATTGTGTTCCTAGATATGTACATAAGCTCTTTGGCACTTCGATGTGTCTTTTTTTTAAAAAAATTTTTTGTGTAACATGTAAATAAATATTAAATGTGACCAACAGATGACAGTATACTTAGTGCCAGTAAAACGTGGTTTTCCCATGATATGGTTAAAATTTTGAATTTTTCTGATTGGTTGTTTTGTACCTTTAAATAAGACACAGGTGCATGGCTATGTATGCATGATTAAGGGATTGTGATCCCGAAACGTTGCATACTTGTGCTGTTTTTATGCTTCAATAAAAGACTTTTTATCATGACATATGGTGCTGTTGAATATTGAATTGCTATATGGTGGGCTGGAAGTCTCCAGCTTGTCCACTGTGCACCATACCCACGGAGGATATTACCCTATTGCCGGTCTCATTTTGAATTGTTAGTTGTGATTGACTACTATTCCAGGTATTTGGAGATTGCACCCTTGAATGAGATCACAAGTCAAGCCGTTATCACTCGTCTCAAGAGCTTGTTCGCCCGATGGGGCATACCAATGGAATTAGTGAGTGATAACGGAATGCACTTTGCTTCCACAGAGTTCAGTTCTTTCAGCAGTGAATATGATTTTGTCCATTCTACGTCAAGTCCACATTACCTGCAGGCCAATGTAATGGCTGAAAGGGCAGTTCAAACAACAAAGTTCATTTTGAAGCAATCTGAGCCGTACCTAGCCCTCTTGGCCTATAGGGCGAGACTCCCATTCAAGCCACAGGTTTTAGCTCGGCACAGCTGATGCTAGGACGTCAGATTCGCACCACTTTACCCTCTGCCAACTAGCTCTGTTCCTCGGGACGAGGTCCTTAGGAGGGATGAAGAGGCTAAAAGGGGCTATCAATTCTTCTACGACAGGAAACACTCTGTGAGGCCCCTGCAGGAGCTGAATGTGGGGCAAAGTGTCAGAGTTAAACTGGATGATGAGAAGAAATGGAAGACGCCTGCTACGGTTATTGGACGCTCTCCAGAACTATGGTCTTATGTAGTCCTTACTGGTGGAGGGACAGTCACACGTCGAAATCGAAAACATCTTCAGCCAGTACCTGAGACTTTGGGACTGGATGCCTCAGTACCACTGCCGGTGGGATCCCCTGTTTTAAGAGGGGTGCCTTCCCCTCAGCAAGATCACAGCAGGGATACTTCTTTGCTTCCAGCAGACTCTCAATCACCTTCTTCTGTATCAGAGGACAGTTCATGTAAAATTATATCAAGTGGAAGGGGGTGAAACTTCCGTCCCGATATCGGGATTAGCACTAGTTAGAGCAGTGACCGGAAGTATGGGCAGAATAATCCCATGGTCACTGTGGACTACGGTAGTCTACCCCGATGTTCAAGTCAGGATTGTATTTCATGTTGTTTATATATATTTTTTATTTTTTCAAATAATTTTTATTGAGGTAGCGAAAACATACAAAGACAAAATCAAACAGTTGTCATGGCAACACGCCTACACGCATACATCAAGACTTTTACATTTAAGATATAGGCATGTCCTAGATACTATAAGCAACAGTTACTCCTCACTAGAGGAAAATGTATTAAGCCATGAGCAGCACCTCTTTTTAGATATAAGCATTGTAACTTGGACAGATCAAAAATAACTTAATAAATAATAATTGTTAGACCTAACTTTCATGTCATAACTCTGGAATTGAAAAGGTAGGTCTTTATGCGTCCCCGTCAAGGACTTCAGATCAAATAAGAATTACCCAACATTACATAATATACTAAGCACAAGCTAAGACATATAGGCATAAGGTCAATGTTACATTCAATTAGGCATGTTATATACCTCGTCTCATCACTAGTTACAATACTTCATGTATTATTTGATTATAAATTTCTATTTGTGCTATAAGGCAAACCTGAGGGCCTCCTATGCGCCAGAAATTTAGTTCAATAAGATTTGCAGACCCAGAATCCATGTTACACTCAGATTATATCTGTTTATCCTCTGAACAAATAACTTCATAGATACAAAATTCTCCTCTGCTTCTGGGAGCACTATAGTATATAAATTCAAAGGGCGCACAGGTTAAACCCTCAGTTCCCACCTCCAGAACTTAGGCCTCTCGTGGACCTTTGATATTAACTGCATAAAACAAGGGAGGTTTATTTAGATGGTAGGGCCACTCTTGGACCTTTAGTTTCTAAATATAAGTAACAGCAGAAAAGGTATAAATCTAACCTCTACATAGATAATAACATTATAAAGGTGGAGGAGATAACTCTGTGAAGCCAGTAGCCCCCACTGTGAAACAGAAACTATTCTAGAGACCCACAGCCATCTTATAACCATAATTTCTTTCTATTATACTGTCTCAGCAATATATATATATATATATATATATATATATGACTAGCTACCCATAGGGCATTTAGATAAGCTGGATATATAGTGTAATGGCATATATTTGCTGAGAAAAAATAGGCTGTAAGCCCTGCAACAGCTCAATAGGCTTTCTATTATACTGTCTCAGCAATATATATATATAATTAGCTACCTATAGGGCATTTAGCTAAGCTGGGTATATAGTTTAGTAGCATATATCTGCTGAGAAAAAATAGGCTGTAAGCCTTTATAAGTAGTAAAGCAACAGCTCAATAGGCTTTCTATTATACTGTCTCCGCAGTATATATATATATATAATTAGCTACCTATAGGGCATTTAGCTAAGCTGGATATATTTAGCTAAGCTGGATATATAGTTTAGTGGCATATATCTGCTGAGAAAAAATAGGCTGTAGGCCTTTATAAGTAGTAAAGCAACAGCTCAGTAGGGGATACAGTATTTAACACACACACAGGCCACTTTCAGACCTCTGCAATTAAACGGAATAGGCTGCTGTCAGGGAAGGATTGTGTCAAGAGACACCACTATGCTTCACAACTCAGCTCGTCTGCCTAAATAATATATTACAACAAATAGACTCAGTGTAAGTACAGACGCCACTGTGTTGTCTAAGGTCATCCCTCTCATATTCCTACATATTGCATAAAGTTGTAAAGGGAAAAAGAGTTTATCATACAACAGCATAAACACACTACATTTTCTAAAGCATGGACCAGCCCGGGCACCCAGAGTCAACCCACTGTCCCTGTTATGGCAGGAGCTATGACCAGTTACCCAATACCGGTCCGGGAGGCACACTGTCCACTCAAGTCATGGTCTCTTGCAAGCAGCCAGGGGACTATTCCTTCAAACAGTAAAATTTCAGCCGAGTCCAGTCTCCCTCTCAAGACCTTGAGCTGAATCTGTCTGTGTTGAGCCGGGCCGGACCAAGCACCTATCTGTAGCTCCCGCGAGCCTGTCCCGCTACCCCAGACCAAAGGGCTTGCCGCTTCCCTCCAGGCAAGGACAGCAGAGTCAGGTAAAGGAGGCTGATCTATCACTGTGCCCAACCTCTTAAATGGCATTAGCTTGGACCGCAACGGCTCCCCTGTATTTGCCTTCTCTTCCATAGAGGCAGCTGGAGCGGCTCTCTCTGCAAAGGCATGCGAGTGGGTCTTCCCGCACTTAACTGGGAGGTGCGCTCGGTGAAACTCCTTAAGGCCGCAATCTGACCTAGCACACTCAGGTACCCCCACTCCACGTTCCTCCGGCGTCAATGGTGAGAGAGGACCTCCAGAAACGTGTGGTGCTTTCCTTCCTTCTCTTCCTGGGCTCGGACTGCGTGGCAGGGGTCGCTGCTGATCACTCTGCGGTGCTTCCCTGCAATTAGATGCAGTATTTACCAGGGTGAGTGCGGACTGCTGCGTGACTAGGCGATCCATTCTCCTGCATATCATGTCCTCACGCTGCTCCATCAGTTCTTTAATAAAATAGTATAGCTCCTCCATTATAGCTTAGTTAAGGTGGGTATATAGTTTTTACGAATATAGTCTGTACCTAAAAAAGGTGAAGACTAAAAAGATGCACTTGGGTAGCACTTCTATTCCTAAAGGTATAGATAAAAAATGTGTGGTGTGTGGATGTGTGCATTTTAAAAACACATAGCAATTCTACTAATAATGGAAGTGGCTCAGAATATTAGTTGAATAAATTTCCACGGACCTAAAATATTATTTAGGTATGCTTGTATGAAGTAATATAAATCTTTCAAATGGATAATATACTTGTATCTGTTAATATAGTACACCACTGTATGGTTTAGTGTTCCCTCATACAGTTGTTCCCATATAGCGTAGCACAGTCATAAACAGATTATATGTAATTGACTGAAATGGTTATTTCTAACCCTTCTTGTTATACTATTGGTTGATGTATATAATAGTAATATTTATTTATTCATTCACAGTTCCGATTCTGTATTCAGAGGAAAAGTTACAACATCAGTTATAGAAGGTTTAGATTGCTATATGGCTTGTATAGGTGCTTGGTGTAGTTTGATATAACCTTGTTTTGCAAGTTTGAAGTTTTATACTTCCATTAATAAAAATATTAGTAATTCACTGGTTATGGGCTCCAGTGATTTATACTTAGTGGCAATTGATGTCCGGCTTTCTTTCACCAAAGTACTATCTTCGATCTTCTGATGGGTGGTTTAATACTGTTATTGTACTTGTATTGGTCCACAAGTTAAGGTACTAGTAAAGTGATTTAGATTGTGGCTGTTCTCTCATATAATATAGTATAGTAATGGAGATATTGTTATTAAGATGGTCTATATGAGATAGGTTTATCAATAATCAGATTGTTGTTATTTCAGTAGCTCTCCTTTATACTGTGCAGTGTTCACTATATAAGAGACATCGTCTTCAAATATTAAGTCTGAGGATATGTTTGCTATTATATAGAGGGATTTTTGTATAGCTACGAAATATACTTTATTAGTATCTTTGTATTATTGTATCTCTGATATCAACACCTATATAAGTGTCCACAATTGATCACCAACTATGCATATGCGGTTGTACTGTATAAGTAAAAGCTAAAATAGCTGATGTTTCAGTTAGCTACTGTGATCTCAGGTCTCAGTCAGTAGTTTATCTCAGTTTTTTATCTAAAGCACCCTTTATACACAGTTAGCCGTTATAATATTGGGCGGCTGTAATGTTCACAGTACGTGCGATTCTTTTATCAAAATGAAGGCTCAAAAAGCCAGTTTAAACACCTATCTGTTATACCCTTGTGATATTAACAAATGTTTATTGAGGTATATTAGTCCACAAATTAAAGGTATTAACCCCTTAACGACCGAGGACGTGCAGGGTACGTCCTCAAAAAAAAGGCAGTTAATGCCTGAGAACGTACCCTGCACGTCCTCGGTGTGGAAAGCAGCTGGAAGCGATCCTGTTTGCTTCCAGCTGCTTTCCGGTTATTGCAGTGATGCCTCGATATGGAGGCATCCTGCAATAACCTTTTGAAGCCATCCGATGCAGAGAGAGCCACTCTGTGGCCCTCTCTGCACCGGAGATCGGTGGCTTCCTTCGTTGGTGGGTGGGAGCAGTACCGGGAGGCGGGTGGCGGCCATCGATGGCCCTGGAGATGTGGAGGGGGGCGGGATCGTGGGCGGGGATGCCCGGGGGCGCGCACGTGCACGGGAGGGCGGGGGCGGGCGCGTGCACGGGGAGGGAGCGGGTGGGAACCGCTACACTACAGAAAAAGGCAATCAGTTAAAGAAATGTAAAAAAAAAATATGATCAATGAGGTGGTGGGGGTTTGTGGTGGGGGGGGTGGTGTTTGGGGAAGCTACACTACAGAAAAAAAAAACACTAAGAAAAAAAAAAAAAAAGCCCTTTTTTGTGCAAGCTGGGTACTGGCAGACAGCTGCCAGTACCCAAGATGGCCCCCAATAAGGCAGATAGGGAAGGGTTACAGAGCTGTTTTGGGGGGGATCAGGGAGGTTGGAGGCTAAGGGGGGTCCTACACAGCAGAAGAATTATTTTTTTATTTTTTTAAAAAACCTAAACCCCCCAAAAAGCTTTTATTTTAGTACTGGCAGACTTTCTGCCAGTACTTAAGATGGCGGGGACAATTGTGGGGTGGGGGAGGGAAGGGAGCTGTTTGGGAGGGATCAGGGGGTCTGATGTGTCAGGTGGGAGGCTGATCTCTACACTAAAGCTAAAATTAACCCTGCAAGCTCCCTACAAACTTCCTAATTAACCCCTTCACTGCTAGCCATAATACACGTGTGATGCGCAGCAGCATTTTGCGGCCTTCTAATTACCAGAAAGCAATGCCAAAGTCATATATATCTGCTATTTCTGAACAAAGGGGATCCCAGAGAAGCATTTACAACCATTTGTGCCATAATTGCACAAGCTGTTTGTAAATGATTTCAGTGAGAAACCTAAAATTGTGAAAAATTTAACGTTTTTTTTTTTTATTTGATCGCATTTGGCGGTGAAATGGTGGCATGAAATATACCAAAATGGGCCTAGATCAATACTTTGGGTTGTCTACTACACTACACTAAAGCTAAAATTAACCATACAAGCTCCCTACAAGCTCCCTAATTAACCCCTGCACTGCTGGGCATAATACACGTGTGGTGCGCAGCGGCATTTAGCGGCCTTCTAATTACCAAAAAGCAATGCCAAAGCCATATATGTCTGCTATTTCTGAACAAAGGGGATCCCAGAGAAGCATTTACAACCATTTGTGCCATAATTGCACAAGCTGTTTGTAAATAATTTCAGTGAGAAACCGAAAGTTTGTGAAAAAATTTGTGAAAAAGTGAACGATTTTTTGTATTTGATCGCATTTGGCGGTGAAATGGTGGCATGAAATATACCAAAATTGGCCTAGATCAATACTTTGGGATGTCTTCTAAAATAAAATATATACATGTCCATTGATATTCAGGGATTCCTGAAAGATATTAGTGTTCCAATGTAACTAGCGCTAATTTTGAAAAAAAGTAGTTTGGAAATAGCAAAATGCTACTTGTATTTATGGCCCTATAGCTTTCAAAAAAAGCAAAGAACATGTAAATATTAGGTATTTCTAAACTCAGGACAAAATTTAGAAACTATTTATCATGTTTTCTTTTTGGTGGTTGTAGATGTGTAACAGATTTTGGGGGTCAAAGTTAAAAAAAGTGTGTTTTTTTCCATTTTTTCCTCATATTTTATAATTTTTTTTATAGTAAATTATATGATATGATGAAAATAATGGTATTTTTAGAAAGTTAATTTAATGGCGAGAAAAACGGTATATAATATGTGTGGGTACAGTAAATGAGTAAGAGGGAAATTACAGCTAAACACAAACACCGCAAAAATGTAAAAATAGCCTTGGTCCCAAACGGACAGAAAATGGAAAAGTGCTGTGGTCATTAAGGGGTTAAAAAAGTGTTTTAGATTGTGGCTGTTCTCTCATCTAATATGGTCTTGAAGAAGTTATTATTAAGATGGTCTATATAAGATAGGTTTGCCAATAATCAGATTCGTTTTATTTAAATAACTCTCCTTTGTACTATGCGGTGTTCACTGTGTAAGAAGCACAATTTTCAAATATTCAATCTGAGAATATATTTAATGTTATATAGAGGGATTTTTGTATTACTATGGGATATACTATGGGATATATTATTTTAGTATCTTTACAATATTATATCTCTGATATCACCTCATATATATATGTGTTCACAATTGATTATCATCTAAGCATATACATTTGCGCTGTAAAAATAGAAGCTGAAGTAGCTGATGTTGTCAGTTAGCTACAATAGTCTCTGATTTCAGTCAGTAATTTATTTCTACTTTTTATCTAAATCACCCTTTATACACGGTTAGCCATTATAATATTGGGCAACTGTAATGATCACGGTACTTATGATTGTGTTATCAAAATGAAGGCTCAAATAGCCAGTGTAAACACCTATCCGTTATACCCTTCTGAGGTTAACAGATGTCTATTAAGGTGTATGCCCAGATCTAAGCCCGTAGTTTGCCCTTATAATATTATATATAGGACAGTAGTTTGCCCTTATGGTATTAACAGAAGATTTTCAAGTTATATGCCAGAACTATCGATTTGCACAACTAGCGGTTATGGCTATTAAAATATCTGAAGATAGTTTGCTCTTAATAGTTAGCCACTAACAGCTAGAGAGATATTCAATATAAGGTCCGGTTTGCCACTATATCTGTTATTGGTTTTAGAATAAGCTATGCCATTAAAAAGAAACTAAATGGGGTATTAACGAATACCCTTCCCTAACATGTTTCGCCGATAGCGTTTCGGCTTTTTCAAAGGTGACGCGCGCCGGCGTCTCTGGGTATTTAAATTCGTGGGCATCTGCCCATTGGCTCTCTGTGAACCAATCACGGGGCTCTGAACGTTAGAGGAGGCGTAATTTGAATATGTTGGACAGGTCTGTCTTGAAACATTTTGCCGTACTGGCAATTGGTTGTTGGTTCAGTGTATAACATAGGTCAGATGGAATTAAAGCAATATGGAGTATATTATTCACATATGTTTTAGTTTATATTCTTGCTGGAATAATCAGGCGATGGACAGTTTATATTTATTTATATCACAAGTTTACATACATATCAGATGTCAGAAAAACATAATTTATGCTTACCTGATAAATTTATTTCTCTTGTAGTGTATCCAGTCCACGGATCATCCATTACTTATGGGATATTAACTCCTCCCCAACAGGAAGTGCAAGAGGATTCACCCAGCAGAGCTGCTATATAGCTCCTCCCCTAACTGCCATTACCAGTCATTCGACCGAAAACATGCAGAGAAAGGAAAACCATAGGGTGCAGTGGTGACTGTAGTTTAATGGAAAAATTACCTGCCTTAAAGTGACAGGGCGGGCCGTGGACTGGATACACTACAAGAGAAATAAATTTATCAGGTAAGCATAAATTATGTTTTCTCTTGTTAAGTGTATCCAGTCCACGGATCATCCATTACTTATGGGATACCAATACCAAAGCTAAAGTACACGGATGACGGGAGGGACAAGCAGGCTCTTTATACGGAAGGAACCACTGCCTGAAGAACCTTTCTCCCAAAAACAGCCTCCGAAGAAGCAAAAGTGTCAAATTTGTAAAATTTGGAAAAAGTATGAAGAGAAGACCAAGTTGCAGCCTTGCAAATCTGTTCAACAGAAGCCTCATTCTTAAAGGCCCAAGTGGAAGCCACAGCTCTAGTAGAATGTGCTGTAATTCTTTCAGGAGGCTGCTGTCCAGCAGTCTCATAGGCTAACCGTATTATGCTACGAAGCCAAAAGGAGAGAGAGGTAGCCGAAGCTTTTTGACCTCTCCTCTGACCAGAATAAACGACAAACAGGGAAGACGTTTGTCGAAAATCCTTAGTTGCCTGTAGATAAAATTTCAGGGCACGGACTACATCTAGATTGTGTAGCAGACGTTCCTTTTTCGAAGAAGGATTAGGACACAAAGATGGAACCACAATCTCTTGATTGATATTCCTGTTAGTGATCACCTTAGGTAGGAACCCAGGTTTAGTACGCAGAACTACCTTGTCTGAATGAAAAATCAGATAAGGAGAATCACAATGTAAGGCAGATAACTCAGAGACTCTTCGAGCCGAGGAAATCGCCATTAAAAACAGAACTTTCCAAGATAACAACTTGATATCAATGGAATGAAGGGGTTCAAACGGAACCCCCTGTAAAACATTAAGAACTAAGTTCAAACTCCATGGTGGAGCAACAGTTTTAAACACAGGCTTGATCCTAGCTAAAGCCTGACAAAAAGCTTGAACGTCCGGAACTTCTGACAGACGTTTGTGTAAAAGAATGGACAGAGCTGAAATCTGTCCCTTTAAGGAACTAGCGGATAAACCCTTTTCTAAACCTTCTTGTAGGAAAGACAATATCCTCGGAATCCTAACCTTACTCCATGAGTAACTCTTGGATTCGCACCAATATAAGTATTTGCGCCATATCTTATGGTAAATCTTTCTGGTAACAGGCTTCCTAGTCTGTATTTAAGGTATCAATAACTGACTCAGAAAAACCACGTTTTGATAAAATCAAGCGTTCAATTTCCAAGCAGTCAGCTTCAGAGAAATTAGATTTTGATGTTTGAAGGGACCCTGGATCAGAAGGTCCTGTTTCAGAGGTAGCGACCAAGGTGGACAGGATGACATGTCCACTAGATCTGCATACCAAGTCCTGCGTGGCCATGCAGGCGCTATTAGAATCACTGATGCTCTCTCCTGTTTGATTCTGGCAATCAATCGAGGAAGCATCGGGAAGGGTGGAAACACATAAGCCATCCCGAAGGTCCAAGGTGCTGTCAAAGCATCTATCAGAACCGCTCCCGGATCCCTGGACCCGTAACGAGGAAGCTTGGCGTTCTGTCGAGACGCCATGAGATCTATCTCTGGTTTGCCCCAACGTCTAAGTATTTGGGCAAAGACCTCCGGATGAAGTTCCCACTCCCCCGGATGAAAAGTCTGACGACTTAAGAAATCCGCCTCCCAGTTCTCCACTCCCGGGATGTGGATTGCTGACAGGTGGCAAGAGTGAGACTCTGCCCAGCGAATTATCTTTGATACTTCCATCATTGCTAGGGAGCTTCTTGTCCCTCCCTGATGGTTGATGTAAGCTACAGTCGTGATGTTGTCCGACTGAAACCTGATGAACCCCCGAGTTGTTAACTGGGGCCAAGCCAGAAGGGCATTGAGAACTGCTCTCAATTCCAGAATGTTTATTGGTAGGAGACTCTCCTCCTGATTCCATTGTCCCTGAGCCTTCAGAGAATTCCAGACAGCGCCCCAACCTAGTAGGCTGGCGTCTGTTGTTACAATTGTCCAGTCCGGCCTGCTGAATGGCATCCCCCTGGACAGATGTGGCCGAGAAAGCCACCATAGAAGAGAATTTCTGGTCTCTTGATCCAGATTCAGAGTAGGGGACAAGTCTGAGTAATCCCCATTCCACTGACTTAGCATGCACAATTGCAGCGGTCTGAGATGTAGGCGTGCAAAGGGTACTATGTCCATTGCTGCTACCATTAAGCCGAACACCTCCATGCATTGAGCTACTGACGGGTGTTGAATGGAATGAAGGACACGGCATGCATTTTGAAGCTTTGTTAACCTGTCTTCTGTCAGGTAAATCTTCATTTCTACAGAATCTATAAGAGTCCCCAAGAAGGGAACTCTTGTGAGTGGAAAGAGAGAACTCTTCTTTTCGTTCACCTTCCATCCATGCGACCTTAGAAATGCCAGTACTAACTCTGTATGAGACTTGGCAGTTTGAAAGCTTGAAGCTTGTATCAGAATGTCGTCTAGGTACGGAGCTACCGCAATTCCTCGCGGTCTTAGTACCGCCAGAAGAGCACCCAGAACCTTTGTGAAGATTCTCGGAGCCGTAGCCAATCCGAATGGAAGAGCTACAAACTGGTAATGCCTGTCTAGAAAGGCAAACCTTAGATACCGGTAAAGATCTTTGTGAATCGGTATGTGAAGGTAAGCATCCTTTAAATCCACTGTGGTCATGTACTGACCCTTTTGGATCATGGGTAAAATTGTCCGAATAGTTTCCATTTTGAACGATGGAACTCTTAGGAATTTGTTTAGGATCTTTAAATCCAAGATTGGCCTGAAAGTTCCCTCTTTTTTGGGAACCACAAACAGATTTGAGTAAAACCCTTGTCCTTGTTCCGACCGCGGAACCGGATGGATCACTCCCATTAATAAAAGATCTTGTACGCAGCGTAGAAACGCCTCTTTCTTTATTTGGTTTGTTGACAACCTTGACAGATGAAATCTCCCTCTTGGGGGAGAGAATTTGAAGTCTAGAAGGTATCCCTGAGATATGATCTCTAACGCCCAGGGATCCTGGACATCTCTTGCCCAAGCCTGGGCGAAGAGAGAAAGTCTGCCCCCCACTAGATCCGTTCCCGGATCGGGGGCCCTCGATTCATGCTGTCTTAGGGGCAGCAGCAGGTTTCCTGGCCTGCTTGCCCTTGTTCCAGGACTGGTTAGGTCTCCAGCCTTGTCTGTAGCGAGCAACAGCTCCTTCCTGTTTTGGTGCAGAGGAAGTTGATGCTGCTACTGCTTTGAAATTACGAAAGGAACGAAAATTAGACTGTCTAGCCTTAGGTTTGGCTCTGTCTTGAGGCAGGGCATGGCCTTTACCTCCTGTAATGTCAGCGATAATTTCTTTCAACCCGGGCCCGAATAAGGTCTGCCCTTTGAAAGGTATATTAAGCAATTTAGATTTAGAAGTAACGTCAGCTGACCAGGATTTTAGCCACAGTGCTCTGCGTGCCTGAATGGCGAATCCGGAATTCTTAGCCGTAAGTTTAGTTAAATGTACTACGGCATCTGAAATAAATGAGTTAGCTAACTTAAGGGCTTTAAGCTTGTGTGTAATCTCATCTAATGGAGCTGATTCAAGTGTCTCTTCCAGAGACTCAAACCAAAATGCTGCTGCAGCCGTGACAGGCGCAATGCATGCAAGAGGTTGCAATATAAAACCTTGTTGAACAAACATTTTCTTAAGGTAACCCTCTAACTTTTTATCCATTGGATCTGAAAAGGCACAGCTATCCTCCACCGGGATAGTGGTACGCTTAGCTAAAGTAGAAACTGCTCCCTCCACCTTAGGGACCGTTTGCCATAAGTCCCGTGTGGTGGCGTCTATTGGAAACATCTTTCTAAATATCGGAGGGGGTGAGAACGGCACACCGGGTCTATCCCACTCCTTAGTAACAATTTCAGTAAGTCTCTTAGGTATAGGAAAAACGTCAGTACTCGCCGGTACCGCAAAATATTTATCCAACCTACACATTTTCTCTGGTATTGCAACTGTGTTACAATCATTCAGAGCCGCTAACACCTCCCCTAGTAATACACAGAGGTTTTCCAGCTTAAATTTAAAATTTGAAATATCTGAATCCAGTTTGTTTGGATCAGAACCGTCACCCGCAGAATGAAGCTCTCCGTCCTCATGTTCTGCAAATTGTGACGCAGTGTCTGACATGGCCCTAATATTATCAGCGCACTCTGTTCTCACCCCAGAGTGATCACGCTTACCTCTTAGTTCTGGTAATTTAGCCAAAACTTCAGTCATAACAGTAGCCATATCCTGTAATGTGATTTGTAATGGCCGCCCAGATGTACTCGGCGCTACAATATCACGCACCTCCCGAGCGGGAGATGCAGGTACTGACACGTGAGGCGAGTTAGTCGGCATAACTCTCCCCTCGTTGTTTGGTGAAATATGTTCAATTTGTACAGATTGACTTTTATTTAAAGTAGCATCAATACAATTAGTACATAAATTTCTATTGGGCTCCACTTTGGCTTTAGCACATATAGCACAGATATCTTCCTCTGAATCAGACATGTTTAACACACTAGCAAATAAACTAGCAACTTGGAAATACTTTTCAAGTAATTTACTATAATATGAAAACGTACTGTGCCTATAAGAAGCACAGAAAAAGTTATGACAGTTGAAAATTAATAAACTGAAAAGTTATAGCATCAAATCTTTGTAAAAAACATAATTTTAGCAAAGGATTGCTCCCATTAGCAAAGGATAACTAGCCCTGATAGCTAACAGTGAGAGAGATCAGTAAACTGTCATAAATTAAATAAAACGACTGCCAAGTGGAAAAAAATAGTGCCCAAAACATTTTTTCACCCAGTACCTCAGAAAATTAAACGATTTTACATGCCAGCAAAAAACGTTTAACATTAATAAATTGAGTGTTATTAAAAAGCCTGTTGCTAGTCCCTGCAAATTAGGCTAAAGTTTTATGCATACAGTATAATTCCAGTGAAGTGCCATTCCCCAGAATACTGAAGTGTAAAATATACATACATGACAGCCTGATACCAGTTGCTGCTACTGCATTTAAGGCTGAGTTTACATTATATCGGTATGGCAGAATTTTCTCATCAATTCCATTGTCAGAAAATAATAAGCTGCTACATACCTCTTTGCAGATTAATCTGCCCGCTGTCCCCTGATCTGAAGTTTACCTCTCCTCAGATGGCCGAGAAACAGCAATATGATCTTAACTACTCCGGCTAAAATCATAGAAAAACTCAGGTAGATTCTTCTTCAAATTCTACCAGAGAAGGAATAACACACTCCGGTGCTATTATAAAATAACAAACTTTTGATTGAAGGTATGAAACTAAGTATAATCACCACAGTCCTCTCACACATCCTATCTATTCGTTGGGTGCAAGAGAATGACTGGTAATGGCAGTTAGGGGAGGAGCTATATAGCAGCTCTGCTGGGTGAATCCTCTTGCACTTCCTGTTGGGGAGGAGTTAATATCCCATAAGTAATGGATGATCCGTGGACTGGATACACTTAACAAGAGAAAATGTTTATTTTCCCTCTCTATGGACGGGATGTATTGCTTCAACATAAATCTGATTTCTTATTCCTATTATTCTTCCCGGTATATAAAACTCTTTAGATACTATTGTCAGAGTTACATGTACGTGTATTTTTTTGTTTGGTATAATATGTTATTTTGTTTCTTGCAACATACATACCTTCCCTATACATTATCAAATTCTTCGTTTTATTAAACATTAAAGTTTATTTTGGTATTATGGTGGGTATAAGCTGTGCTTGTACATGGTGCTTGCTGTGATCCCAGAAGAGAGAAGAATTCAAATAATTGTATAGTTTACTTGATGCAGAGGCACAGTGTATACTCTGCTTACCCCGGTTCCCCGGGAGCTCCCAGTTTAGCAGCCATCTTGGGCCTTAGCCCGGACACGCCCCCGTTTATATATATTATCTTTAACTTTTTATTTGTTGTATACTAAACAAAACTATTTCTGTATGCTTCTTGTATACCTTGTTATTTGATGTATTCAAAAAGAAAAAAAAATGTATGCTTTTTCCTTTGAAAATGGGGAAGATGTGATGAGAATGGGAAGTGACGTCACTGGATGGGGGGTGGTTTAGGGCCGTTTTTGTCTATGGCGGAGTTACCAAGTTAGATGTGTTGTACAAGCTGGATACTTCTATGCTCTGCAATAAAATAACGTTGTACCTTCTATGCTGTGTCCTGCATCTCATGACACCAACCATTATCAGAAAATACAGGAGCAGAAGAATAGCATATTCTTCTGCTCCTGTGTTTTCTGAAAATGGTCGAGTAACAAGGCGAGCTGCTGCTTATTATTGTTGGAGGATTTGCACTTTTCATTTCCTGAATTTAGTTTTTCTCTTATGAGTAGCAGCCTACACATATAAGGGGCTACTATAAATATTTTATCACTGCACTTAGATCTCTCTCTTTGCGCTCTCCCTTTACTTTCTTCTTCTAAATCTTAAATTGACAGTAAAGACTTTTCCATAAATAAAAATAGTGGTGAGTCTAAAAATGGTTTGAATGCATTAACATCTTGTTTGTTGTTATTGTTAATAGATAAACTCCACTCATCAGTAGCCTTATTTGCACAAGCAAATCCAGATTCCAGACATGTTGCTGGAATAAACAAATCTAGTCACTGCCATTATATTAGAAAAAAATGTATTGTTCGGAAGTTCCTTATTTTATAATCTGCCATGTGCTCTTCCAGTTGTCAGAATAGAAAAACTCTTAATTTTCTCAATTAAATTACAGGAAAAGGGGTACAACATACACAAAAGTATATTGCAAATGTGTTTTACTACATATAATTAAAATTTTTATATCAAAATCTGTTTGCTGTCCCTTTAAAATGTCTATGTTAAAAATATTTCACTGTACTGTATATTTCCATTGATAATATTTGCTAATTGTATTTGATCAGGTAGATACAGCTAATTAATGGTGTCCAAATTGGAACTTTCTTCATATATTTTGCAAATACTATTTTTGCACGCACATGGCTTCTCAAAATGAAGATACTTTAGCAAACGCATCGAATATTTTTTTTTTTTTGCAAAATCAACAAGGGTAATAAGGCAGCAGTCAAATTTGAAGGGACAGGCAGCCAATTTTATTATTTTACTCTGTATTTATCCTTGCTAGCCTGTATTTCACCTATAGAGGGCACTCACACCGTGTGACAAGTATGCAGTAAACAAACAGAAATTGAAGGAGGAAGAACCTGAAAGAAAGCTATAGGTAGAGACTATGAAAATACAACGAAGCAATGAAGGACAGCTAGAGTAAAAGGGAAGAGAATAGGAGAAAGAGAAGTGCGTGTCATGTGTCGCATATGTACCACGTGTCATGTTAATATGTGCGTGTGGTTGTTTTTTGTTTGCTATTTTCTGTAACTGTCACATGTAAACGCTGCATCTTTGTAATTGGGAGAAAAACAAGCATTTTTGCATGTATCTTGACACGCTACTGTATCGTATTTACAATATATATAAACTTGTTGCATGTATTATTTTCTTTATAATCAAATCAGTTTTGGACACTATTGTGTACACTCAACTATATGAATATTTACAAATGCGTGTTTTTTTTTTATTATAAAGCAAGCAAACAGAGTGATGTCACTGACTTGTTAGGAGGCAGGGAAATGGAAAAACACATTTCTTTAGAGCGACAAATCAGAAGCCTGAAGACTGAGTAGGCGTTCCGCTGTCAACTGTTCGGCCAATAGTAATACACCAGTATTGACAGCGGTTCCCTCCCCCTTTCACGACGCCCCATTGGTCTCCCAGGTCGAGCCTTTGCTCCAATAAGAACATGTATACTCAATAAAAATACGCCTACCGAGAAAGAAGTTCACCAATTGAACGTCGCCACTGAGTAGGTAGGCGGCGCTGCGCTGAAGAACAGGGGTTGAGTTGGGTTGAGGCGTGTCTGTTAGGAGTCGATAAACAAAAACCAAAACGCTTACCCCAGTCACTGTCACGGTGATACCGGGAGAGATTCATTTACTGAGAGGAAGCCTAATCTCTGAGCCTTTAACCATTTATATCCCAACCCCACTTTAGGCCTCAACACTGGTGTCCTAGTGATCTCTCGCAGCCAAATAACACACTGTGCCCTATTAATATCTCAGCACGGATCTCGGCCTCTGCGATCCCTGTGTATCCCTGTCTCTCTCTCACCCCTGCCTCCTCCTCCCTGGTGCTGGAAAATGGCGGCCTCGGTCTGTGTCAACATCCAGATGCTTCTGGAGGCGGCGGAGTATCTGGAGCGGAGGGAGAGAGGTGAGAGAGCAAGATGAGTTGGTGACATGTTTACTTTGTGGTATATATGCATAGATACAATAGAGATTTTACACACGTACATGTGGGACTTAATTATTGTGCCCATATAAACAAGGCTCATTTTGTTATTATATATATATATATATATATATGTTATTTGATATGTGGTTGTCATTACATATCTATAAGGTTTATATGATATATTACAATTACCAATGCACCAAATAATTTTTGCACAAGAAAGCATTCATTTTATACATTAGTATAATTTCCCCTATTTTGCAGATGGCATAACATTTAGGTGTGCATACAGTATACATCTAATAATAGACAAAATACTAGCACACTGTGTTTTTTGATTATTATTTTATGCCTGTCTTTGAATTAATAAATAACATATACCACAATAGTGTCATGTACAAAAATACAAAAACAGGATGAATCACTTAAAAAAACACAACACAAAACAATAGCTACACACACACACACACATATATATATATATATATATATATATATATATATATATATATATATATATATATATATATACATACACACACAGAGGTATATATTTGTACTTCTATGAAGGCATACAGTTTCCATTAAATAAACATGTATTTATTGTAGGCATGGTGCAGTCCATGGGTCACAAGTAAATATAATGCAATATACATACATTTCTTTCCTGCCATATAAATATTATTTAGTATTTCTGTGTTGATACATATTGAAACATTGATATGACTTGTTTTCCTAGAGGCCTTCTAGATTTATTGGTGACATCACTTTTATAAGTCCTTTCTTTTTTTTAAAAAAGCCTAAGAAATATCAGTATATAAAGCTATTTTTAAAGAAGTTTTGCAATTATAGTAGTGTGAAGCACATGTTAAACACATTTGTTGTATCATATGCAAATGTAACAGGTATACAGCAGTTTCTAATGACATTCAAGTTGTCATTACAAAAAGCTATAGCTAATTATCAGAATTTCTTTGATAGTATATTTAAAAAATGTTTTCCTCTATAAGAAAGCATATTGGTATGGTAAAATAGTCTATTTGAATATGATGCAGCACTGTGGTGCATTAAAATGGAGACTCTCCTCTATGCTCTTTATAACACTGAGGAGAAATCTAAATGGTGTCCAAAATAGGTCATTTACATTTAAGAAATGTATATATTTGCCACAGTGAGAGAGGTTGAGATTTGCAGTGTTAGGATACATTTTATATTTGACTCTAAATTATATCTGTGAAGTGAGAATAACACGTTTCTAGTGAAGGAAAATATACCTGCTATTATGAGGTAGAACACATCCCCCACCACCAAATGTGCTAAGCAGATAGACCGAAAATGGGTTAATACGTCAATACCACTTTGTTTATGTCAAATTAGGGACCAAATTCTGTCTTAGAATTAAGTTTATTTTATTTAATGCATCCACACTGTTTTACAATTCTAATGTATTTGGCTTAGATGGAAGTCTGTTACATAGAGGTTAAAAATGTTTAATGGTTTAACCCATCTGTTAATGGAATCGCCTGGAATACATCATGGAGCAGCCAAGTATGTTTCAGGCCCTTTGCCAAGCACTGGTTAAACATGCTTTAAGACAAATATGTCATTTTTGTATTCCTGTCATAGTGTCTCAACATAACATTTCTAATTTTAAGGTCCTTATTCATGATATTAATACTTCTAATAACCTTTTTGAATAAACAGCTCTTGCTGGAAAAAAAAAATGCAAACGTGCTTTTTTAAGAAAGTAAAAATGTATTTTTTTCAGAAGCTATAGTTAACTAATAGGGCCCCAACAGTAGTACACTGATCTACAAATACTGTAGTTCTGCATTTATATATCTTTTAGACAGACATTTGAGTATTTTATATATATTTTGCAATGCAAATGCTGAATGTCTGCCTCCTGTTTATGATTTTTAACTGGGCCCCAAATAAATAGACATACATGTACAGTATGTAATAGTTTTCTGGATTCTCATTGTTTCTGCATACGTCTAAACTAGATTTTTTTTATAAATAGATTTGTCTCTTATATTAGTATTTTGATGAGGAGAAAGGGGAAAAAAAAACCTCACGTTTCACATTTATTCATCCCTTATGCAGAAGCAGAGCATGGTTATGCATCCATGATGCCTTACAATAACAAGGAGAGGGAGAACTTGAAGAGAAAAAGTAAATCAAAGAAAAGCAATGGTAGCAGGTAAGAGAAAAATACATCTAAAGTAAAAAAAAATGGTCACATTTATTATGACCGTTCCTTTTGCTTTGTTTGTTCAAATGTGCAGTCCACATGTGGCATTTGGCAAGTCACAGTGGATTTCTTCCATCGTAACACACTGGAAGGGAGAAGCCTCTTAGGATTCCTGCTCATGGTTTTATGTGCAGCTTACATGAAAAAAGGATTTGAGCAGCACAGTGGAGGAAGATTTGCAGGGGAAAAAAAAGTGAGAAAATGCTGATTTGTTTTTAACAACTACCCTGACCACACATCACATTTAAATGTATACTTCTTTATTATAAAAATGGTTTCAGAATGTTCAGTGTTAAAAGGACAGTAAAGTAAAAATGAAACTTAAATGAATTGGATACAGCATGCAATTTTAAGCAATTTTCCAATTTATTTCTCAAAGTTGGTGAGCTCAGGAGTGTACACATGTCTTTAGCAATCTGACAGCAGTGTTTGCAATAATGTTGTAGCAATGTTATACATAGTTACAAATACTATTGCCATAGAATGCTAAAGACAGGTTCCTCTGCTGCAACATATATATATATATATATATATATATATATATATATATATATATATATATATATAATGTGAAACTCGAAAAATTAGAATATCGTGCTAAAGTTAATTTAAAGGGACAGTAAACCTTAAAAATAATGTTATATAATTCTGCACATTAACCAGCTGTATAGTCACAGCCCGGCCCGATGCGCTGACTAAAAATAACAGACCCGCTCAGCAGAGAGCGGGTCTGTAAAAGCACCATATTTTTAGCAAATTAAAAGGTAAAAAAGGCGTTTATGGCTATAGCACCTAAATAATGTTATATAATTCTGCACTATGTGCAGAATTATATAACATTATTTTTAAGGTTTACTGTCCCTTTAAACCCCAAAACCATAATCTCAGAAAATTAGAATATTACATGCAATCAATAAAACAAGGATTGTACATAGAACAATATCAGACCTTTTGAAAGTATAAGCATGCATACTGTATGTACTCAGTACTTGGTTTGTGCCCCTTTTGCAGTAATTACTGCCTCAATGCGGCATGGCATGGAAGCTATAAGCCAGTGGCACTGCTGAGGTGTTATGGAAGACCAGGATGCTTCAATATCGGCCTTCAGCTCTTCTGCATTATTCGGTCTCATGTGTCTCATCTTTCTCTTGGCAATGCCCCATAGATTCTCTATGGGGTTCAGGTCAGGCAAGTTTGCTGGCCAATCAAGCACAGTAATCCCACGGTCATTGAACCAGGTTTTGGTACTTTTGGCAGTGTGGGCAGGTGCCAAGTCCTGCTGGAAAATGAAGTCAGCATCCCCATAGAGCTCGCCTGTAGAAGGAAGCATGAAGTGCTCCAAAATCTCCTGGTAGATGGCTGCGTTGACCCTGGACTTAATGAAGCACAGTGGACCAACACCAGCAGATGACATGGCTCCCCAAATCAACACAGACTGTAGAAACTTCACACTGGACTTCAAGCATCTTGCAGTATGTGCCTCTCCATTCTTCCTCCATACTCTGGGTCCTTGGTTTCCAAATGAGATGCAAAATTTGCTCTCATCAGAAAAAAGGACTTTGGACCACTGAGCAACAGACCAGGTCTGTTTTTCTTTAGCCCAGGTAAGATGCTTCTGACGTTGTTTGTTCAGGAGTGGCTTGACAAGAGGAATACGATATTTGAAGCCCATGTCCAGGATCTGTCTGTGTGGTGGCTCTTGATGCACTGACTCGGTCCACTCCTTGTGAAAGTCCCCAACACTTTTGAATGGCCTTTTCCTGACAATCCTCTCCAGGCTGCGGTCATCCCTGCTGCTTGTGTACCTTTTTCTTCCACACTTTTTTCCCTTCCACATAACTGTCTATTAATGTGTTTTGATACAGCACTTTTGGAACATCCAACTTCTTTTGGAATTACCTTTTGAGACTTTCCCTCCTTATGGAGGGTGTCAATTATGGTTTTCTGCACAACTGTCAGGTCAGCAGTCTTTCCCATGATTGTGATTCCTACTGAACCAGACGGAGAGACCATTTAAAGGCTCGGAACCCTTTGCAGGTGTTATGGCTTAATTAGCTGATTAGAGTGGGACACTTTGAGCCTAGAATATTGCACCTTTTCACAATATTCTAATTTTCTGAGATTGTGGAGTTGGGGTTTTCATCAGCTGTAAGCCATAATCATCACAATTATGACAAATCACGGTTTGAACTATCTTGCTTTGCATGTAATGAGTCTCTCATATATTAGTTTCACCTTTTAGGTTGCATTAGTGAAATAAATGAACTTTTGCACAATATTCAAATTTTTTGAGTCTCACCTGTGTGTGTTTGTTTTTGAGGTTTTTGTCTTCTACTCCTACTGAGATATATATATATATATATATATATATATATATATATATATATATATATATATATATATACACACACTTTTATTGTGTAAATCAGAGCAAGCTAATTATGTAAACCAAAAAACTTTTTTTTTTTTTTTTTTTATAGTAGATTCCATTGTTTCAATTTAAATGCTCACATAGTATGATTTTATCACATTACACACTAACAAATACACATTTAAGTCCGTTCTTACATTCAAACGACCAAAAAAATTTTTTCCGATAGTGTACATTTTATTTTTAAGATGCCTTTTTACACTTTAGAACCTTTTTCTTCAGCCTATGTTTGACCCCTGACTTCATTGTTTGTTTTTTATCCTCTTTGCTTTATGGGTAAATCTAGAGTCCTTGTGTGTTTCATTTCATGAGCAAATGTAAGCAAGGTAAATAGTACTGAATTGAAGAAACAAAACTACATTTTAACAACTATCTCCTGAAGTGGATAGTGAAAAACTTAAAGGGACACTGTACCCAAAAATTTTCTTTCGTCATTCAGATAGAGCATGAAATTTTAAGCAACTTTCTAATTTACTCCTATTATCAAATTTTCTTCATTCTCTTAGTATCTTTATTTGAAATGCAAAAATGTAAGTTTAGATGCCGGCCCATTTTTGTGAACAACCTGGGTTGTCCTTGCTGATTGGTGGATAAATTAATCCACCAATAAAAAAAGTGTTGTCCAGAGTACTGAAACCAAAAAAAAGCTTAGATGCCTTCTTTTTCAAATAATGATAGCAAGAGAACAAAGAAAAATTGATAATAGGAGTAAATTAGAAGGTTGCTTAAAATTGCATGCTCTTTCTGAATTACAAAAGAAAAAATTTGGGTTCAGTGTCCCTTTAAACTAAAAAAACCTTACAGAGTGAGCGCTAATAAATATCAGCTAAAGTTAAAAATTGTAAGTTCCCACGGTAATAGGGCCCTCAATTCCTCCTGTATGTGTTTGTAAATTCTGTCCTGTCTCTTAGAAGTTTTATATTATTGTTTTATTTAAATGAACTGTATCCATGGACAGCGCTGCGGAATATGATGGCGCTTCATAAATAAAGTATAATAATAATTGACACGAACACTACTTGCTAAATTCAACGTATACAACCGTATTTAATTGGGTCTTTTAAAACCTATTTACTAAAAAAGGCAGTATTTAAAACACAAGTTATTTTTATCTCCTAAAAATACAAACCTAAACCTAAAATCACAATTCATATAGGATAACAATATAGAGTGTTCAATCTTAAAAACGCGTAAAACTAAAAAAAGGGGGGTTTTCCCTTCTGTAGTTTTAATTAAGTGGTGCTGTAGCCACAAATAAGTAATGTTATTATTGATCCTTATTTGGAGGATCACAAAAGGATATGGCTTGCACCTTCTGCTCTGAAGGCTAACAGAAATGCCACTTTTATTATGTGTTTATACTTGCAATGTGTGTTAGCATCCAACACTTTACTCTCCCGTATGCAGCTTGTTGTCTGTTTTCTGTTACCTCTTTCCCCAGGTTCCTTTATGCTGTCAGATTCTCCTTACGACTGAAACGTTACTGTGTTAGCAGCTTTTTTCATCCGGTCCCTAATTGTGTAGCTGATCCGGTCTGTAATCACAGCTTAGGGGGCATTCCAGAAAGACACAATAGTTTTCTTTAAGCAGTATTTTTTCTTTTTTGCAGTCTTGGAGTCTCTAGCACTGTTAAACTAGTGCCTGAAAGGAGTTCGATCAGAATGTTGTAATTCGTTGTTTTTTTGCTCCTTGTAGATCCTTGTAACAAACAGTGTTTGTGCTCCAAAAGGAAAACAGTCCAGCAGCAGCTAATCAATTTCAACTAGTTTCAGCCTTGTGCATGCCTTTCTTAAGATCTTGCAAAGACAATTTACTTCTATTATCACATTTTGTCTTTTTATACACACAATTTCTGGGAAACAAGATCCTACTGTGCATGTACACAAGCTTACAGGGTATACGTATACTAGTCTGTGATTGGCTGATGTCTGTTACATGATACAGGGATCTTGAAAATGGGAGAAAAAATACATTTGCCAAATAAAATATTAATAATTATTTGAAATTCAGAGTAAGTTCTATTGCCTGCCTTATCTTTTCATTCTGCACTTGTTAATTATACAATTCTACTGCATAGAGTGGTCCTTTAGGTTATCCCCTCTGCTGTTTAAGAAATCACTTTGTATAATAATCAAGGGTCAGGGTTTTGAATAATGCAGGGTACACTTAACATTTCTCTGGGACAGTGGAAAAAACACATCCGATTTAAATTAAAAGATGTCATTGCATTTTTTTGTTTATTATGCAAAATTAAATACTGTTGTACATTTTTTTTTTTAAAAATTTCTTTTAACATTCTATAATAATAAGTACAGTGGGCAACATGTCAAGAACAATACTATGCCAATAAAAATAAAATCCTATAAAAGCAAAGGTATTTGGTGGCTTTAGGAATATACTGTTTGCAATATGCTTTTTTGTTTTTTTTGTTTCCAAAGAATGCCAACTCATTGCATCACCTATGTTGTTTACTAAAAGACGCAACTCAATTTTGTATCTTGATAGTTTGACAAGCTCCTACAAAATTAAGTAGAATGTGTCTTTACTAAGGTTAAGCATTTAATATTTTAATTACCATGCAATTACAGTCCTAATATTAGAAGAGAGGATATGACTAATATAGTGGTTATTTTGTATTTCAGGTCAACCCATAATGAAATGGAGAAGAACAGGTATTTCTTGTTAAGACTTATTTATATTCATATATGTTCTGTTCATTCTTTATAAACACCTACAAAATAATTTATATATATATATATATATATATATATATATATATATATATTTTTTTTTTGGGCAACATAACTTGGTTTCCATCTGTGATTCATATTTAATAGCATTGTTTCTGTCTAATTTTTCTTTTTGTAGTGCAATATTTTTTTGGTCAACTCCACCCTAATAATTGTCATAAATGTGTAATATAAACAGGTTGGATTTTTGACGTAGGAAATCTACACTTTCTGTTTATAAAATCTGGGCTTTAACAGAATCTAAACTGCTTTAAATCTTCTGAAGAGCAACACTACACCTTTTTGTTTTTTCATTGTGAGGAAAACTTTTAAACTTTTTTCTTTTTTGCTTTATTTAAAATGTACATACATATTTTGAAGCACTATAAAGGGTGTACAATAAATTATCCTCTACTACTTTTAAAGTTAAAGGGAAAGTAAACACCATATAATTAGAAGACATTTTGTTGTTTTGCTTTTTAATGTAATAAGTTTTTCAATAGCCCAACTCGCCCACCATTTGCCTTATTTGTAAGAGCCAATCTGAGCTGTAGTCAGCAGATAATAACGCTCATCAGTGTTTATAAAATTAGTATAAAATGCATTGTTTTGCAGTTGCTATCTGATATAGCCAATTAGGGACTGACATGTATAAGTCAGCAGGGTGCATTTCAAATTCTAAGAATTAGAAATTGCTCTATTTTCAGATCTACATTACATAAAAAGGGGGCAAGATATATATATTATATATATAAAAATTATGGTGGAGATAAAAGTCTGGTATATGGAGTGTTACTGTGTAAAAACAAGCAAGGATACTTGCCTAGATGTGCTAATTTCCTACGCCCAGTGGAGGATCCTACACGGTTCATGGAGTCTTAAAATGAAATTGACTGTTGAGAAACAGGTATTGTCGCACCTCCAAACACATGAGACCACATATTATTTCACATATTTTAAACTTTTTTCTTAATGCTGCAAAAAATATATATATATAAATAATATCTTGGTAAATAAAGACCTTGCGCTTCAATCCTCAAATATTTGAGTGAGCAGCCACCAGGGTGCTATATCAAAGATATACAAAAACAGTCACTAATAAGATAGCACTCACTGGGTTTAAAAATAAGACTTTGCTTTTATTGTAGGATTTTCAAAGATTTATCCTGCCCGTAATGCAAGTTTCTTGCTTGCTTCCAGTTGCCTGAGTGAGCAACCCACCTTGACCACGTGTCTCCACTCTTCTATTCCTCGCAGTGCTGCCTCTTCTAACTGCTGTGTGTGCACGACTCCTCTGCCTAGCTATATAAAAAAAATACAGAGTTCACCAGCACCATATGGTAAAAAATATATAATCTTTATTGAAGACCCAGTAAAAGTAGCGGCGTTTCGGGGATTAACCCCTTAGTCATGCCATCTAAGGGGTTAATCCCCGAAACGTCGCTACTTTTAATGGGTCTTCAATAAAGATTACAGGTGGCCCTCGTTTTACAACGGTTAAATTTACACCGTTTCAGAATAACAACCTTTTTTTCCAGTCATGTGACTACTGTTGAAAAGCACTGAGAAGCAGTGCATTTATTAAAATAGCCAGTAGGTGGAGCTGTCTGCTTGTGTTGCAGCAAAGCCAAGCAAGCTGAAATGAATTAGTTTAACCAGACCTTAGCTATCAAGCAGCTTTCAAAGGAATAAGATTTACCTGTCTATAACTCAGTCCAGATTGGAATGCATAGAAAGAACTGTTTGCAGAAAAATGCAAGTGAAGTCTGTGTTGTGTGATTATTTTATTAGGTTTATAATGCTGTTTAGCAAAGGTTTTTGTTAATTTAATTTAGTTTAATTATATATTTTGTGTTGTGTGATTATTTTATTAGGTTTATAATGCTGTCTAGCATTTAAAGTCTTCATTTCAAAGCTTTAAAAATAATGTATTAGGTGTTACTTATGACAAGTTTGAGAGGGACTTGGAACCTATCTCCCTCACTTCCCATTGACTTACATTATAAACTGGGTTTCAATTTACAACGGTTTCGATTTACAACCATTCCTTCTGGAACCTAACCCCGGCGTAAACTGAGGGCTACCTGTATATATTTTTTACCATATGGTGCTGGTGAACTCTGTATTTTTTATATAGCTAGGCAGAGGAGTCTCTATTATTATATTTGAATAGTATTTTGGATTCTCTCTGGGTTATTGCAGTTAACCCCTATCACCGAGCACAAACAGTGGTGATGTATTCCCATTCTCCTGGATTCTGCCTAGCTATATGCTAGGCCAAAACATGTTACTCAGTTACCGGTGGTCTGGGACAGACTCCTTCCATTGTATTTACACAGGCCCTGTCCCCCCATAAAAACCACAGACTCTTGCGGTTTTTAAATCGTTAATCGCCCAGCCCATATATATATATTACATATACAGTATCTCACAAAAGTTAGTACACCCCTCACATTTTTGTAAATATTTTATTATATCTTTTCATGTGACAACACTGAATAAATGACACATTGCTACAATATAAAGTAGTGTACAGCCTGTATAACAGTGTAAATTTGCTGTCCTCTCAAAATAACTCAACACACAGCCATTAATGTCTAAACCGTTGGCAACAAAAGTGAGTACACCCCTAAGTGAAATTGTCCAAATTGGGCCCAAAGTGTCAATATTTTGTGAGGTCACCATTATTTTCCAGCACTGCCTTAACCCTCTTGGGCATGGAGTTCACCAGAGCTTCACAGGTTGCCACTGGAGTCCTCCTCCATGACGACATCACAAAGCTGGTGGATGTTATAGACCTTGCGCTCCCCCACCTTCCGTTTGAGGATGCCCCACAGATGCTCAATAGGGTTTAGATCTGGAGACATGCTTGGCCAGTCCATCACCTTTACCCTCAGCTTCTTTAGCAAGGCAGTGGTTATCTTGGAGGTGTGTTTGGGGTTGTTATCATGTTGGAATACTGCCCTGCGGCGCAGTCTTTGAAGGGAGGGGATCATGCTCTGCTTCAGTATGTCACAGTACATGTTGGCATTCATGGTTCCATCAGTGAACTGTAGCTCCCCAGTGCAGGCAGCACTAATGCAGGCCCAGACCATGACACTCCCACCACCATGCATGCTAGACTGTAGGAAAGACACACTTGTCTTTGTACTCCTCACCTGTTTGCCGCCACACACGCTTGACACCATCTGAACCAAATAAGTTTATATGACACTGAGCACGTGCCCTCAACTTCTTTGGTTGACCATGGCGAGGCCTGTTCTGAATGGAACCTGTCCTGTGAAACCGCTGTATGGTCTTGCCCACTTTGCTGCAGCTCAGTTTCAGGGTCTTGGCAATCAACTCATAGCCTAGGCCTTCTTTATGTAGAGCAACAATTCTTTTTATTTTTTTCAGATCCTCAGAGTTCTTTGCCATGGGGTGCCATGTTGACCTTCCAGTGACCAGTGTGAGAGCGATGACACCAAATTTAAGACAGTTGCTCCCCATTCACACCTGAGACCTTGTAACACTAATGGGTCACATGATACCGGGAGGGAAAATAGCTATTTGGGCCCAATTTGGACACTTAGGGGTGTACTCACGTTTGTTGCCAACGGTTTAGGCATTAAGGGCTGTGTGTTGAGTTATTTTGAGGCGACAGCAAATGTACACTGTTATACAGGCTGTACACTCACTACTTTACTTTGTTGCAAAGTGTCATTTCTTCAGTGTTGTCACATTAAAATATATAATAAAATATTTACAAAAATTTGAGCGGTGTACTCACTTTTGTGAGATACTGTGTGTATGTATACACACTATATATGTGTGTGTGTGTATGTATGTATATATAGATAGATAGATATATAGATATTGTGCAAGAGTCGGAGTGTATATATCTATTTGTACATATGACTTCAGTTCTAGTGTCCAAATAAATTATTAATTAGTAAATTGGAAAAAAACAAAACAAAACTGATTTGCTTTCTGGTGTTTGTGCTGAACTCCAGTCAAAAATATCAGTTGTGTGTTAAATTGTTCATGTGTTTATTCAAACTTTTATAAGTATTGGAAACGGGAAGTTTATAATGTAATTTCAAACATAAACTATGGATGTACTATTGCTGGAAAGGAG